>NC_091950.1:388468008-388768008 GCF_031021105.1 Erythrolamprus reginae | reverse complement strand
ATGTTCAGTCTGTCCATATGTTTTGAAACTGAAGAGTTTTCCTCCTGTTTTCTGCTAGTTGGTATTTTGGGTCCTCTCTGCCACTCTTCTGCCTGTTAGTACTGCAATGAAACTGTTTTGATGAGTTTATTAACATCATTATTGAAGTCTATTGTATACATGCATTTGATTACACATTGTTCCCCTTAAAATCAAAATTCCATGTTACAATATTTATGCAGATTCTCAGTCTTCCGGGTCATGATTGTTCCCAAAGTGCTTTTTCAAAAGGCAACTGGACTTTGTTTTTCCTTGAGAATTTGTTTTCTCATCCAAGAATCTCTTGGATGAAGAAGCTTCTTAGTTGAGAAGTGAAACATCCTCAAGATAAAACAGCCCAGTTGCCTTTTGAAAAAGCACTTTGGGGACAATCATGTTACAATGTTACCTTCCATAATTGTTTTTCTACTTCCACTTCCTTGACTAAGTGTTTTTAGATGGTTAAGTTCTTGTGCTTCTCCTCCAACCTCTGAAGGAGAGAACTCTGAGCAACAAAGATCAGGAATTTCCTGGATGGATCCAGCATGGCAGAGTTTCTTCAGCCACAACTTTGTCATTTCTCACTAGTCCAGATTTAAAATATGTGCATGAAGAAAATGAATGAATGAATGAATGAATATTGAAAATGACTATTGTGAAGTTTTGTGTATATTTGACTAACTTTTAATTGTAAAATACAGATGAGAGTGAATTATAGAGAGAGTGACTGACCCAGAGTCACCCAACTGGTTTTCATGCCTAAGGCAAACTAGAACTCCCAGTCTCTAAGGCCTGTACCTTAATCATTACAATGAATACATTATGGCATTTTTCAGAGTATAAGATGTACCGGAGTATAAGATGCAGCTTAGTTTTTTGGGAGGAAAATAAGGGAAAGAATCTGCTTACCAGGTATTCATCTGGCTAGCGTCCTTAGTCTGGTCACCTTCAGCATATTTTTTTATCCCCTGGTTAGGGCTGAAAAAGCCTTTTTCAGAGGGAGTAGGAATAAAAACAAGACTTAGAGCAGGAAAAACTGCTTCAACGGAAGTAGGAATAAAAATAAATGCTGCAAGCCAGGAAGATCATTAGCATTTAGTTTGGGCTGGGGAAAATACTTTAAAAAAGTTACATTTGGAGTATAAGATGCACCCAAATTTTCAGCTTCTTTTAGGGGGGAAAGGTGCGTCTTATACTCCAAAAAATTCAGTCTTTATTTTGGAAATTATACAGGACTGCATAGTATATGACTATACAGTATATCCATTACATTTTCCAAAGAGATTAACTCTTCCAAGAGTTGAACCTAAAACACAGCCTCATAAGAAACTACAGTACAATGCTGCTAACATTGGAATCAGACCTTGCAAGATATCCAGACATATACTTTGCACTCACATGTGTACCAACAGCATCATTATAGGCCCTTAACATTTCATACACAAATTAGAGGGACCTTCAGATTTTCTTCCCCTTATGTAATATATAGGCCATCATCTGCCAACAAATATCCCTTTGGATTCTACATTAGACATACAGGCTAGATTTTGTACAAAATAATTGCTGGACAAAAGTTGGACATCAGAACTCAAAACAAGGACAAAATGAACATCCCAATGTATTGTAGATCTCAAACTAACTTTTTTGGATCAATAAAACCTCACCAGTACTATAGAGCAAAAGGCTGTGAAACTCATATCAAAATGGTTCATGGTATCTCAGAAGGTCTTAATAAATTCAATAAGCTTTTAACACATTACAGCTGTTAATTGAAACGGATATCCAAGTGCTGCTTATATGTTGGTTGAGGCAGGCAACATTCCCCTTGAGCAGTGATTTTCAACCTTTTTTGAGCCGCGGCACATTTTTTTACATTTACAAAATCCTGGGGCACACCACCAACCAAAATGACACAAAATGACACCCTAAGACACACTTCTCTCTTTTTCCATCACTGTCTCCTCCCCCGCTGTGTGTGTGTGTGTGTACATACACACTCTTGAACTATTTCCAAAAACAGGTGAGGGCTGGGGTTTTTCTCTCTCTTATTCTTTGGGTGCTTTTTATCATATGCTTTAAATCAAGAGTCACTTCTCTCTTTCTTTTGTTTCTCTCTCTTTCCTCTCATTCTCTGCCTCAATCATTTTCTCATTTCTTTTTTCCTCCCCCTTTTTCTCCCATTTCTCTCTCTCTCTCCCTTCCTCTCCTTTTCTCTCTTTCTTGCTTTCTTTCTCTCTTGCTTTTCTTTCTCTCTTTCGCTCTCCCTTGCTTTCTCTCTTGCTTTTCTCTCTCTCTCTCTTGCTTTCTCTCTCTCTCACTCTTTTGCTTTCTTTCTCCCTCTTTCTCTATCTCTCTCACTCTCTCTCTCTCAGCAAAAAGTTGCAAGACCGGAACCTGAGCTTCCTTCTTCGCGGCACACCTGACCATGTCTCGCGGCACACTAGTGTGCCACGGCACACTGGTTGAAAAACACTGCCCTTGAGGGTCAAGGGAAAGGGGGGGTTGCCTTCTCTTCCTGCTCAAGATCCCCATCTAAAATTGGTGGGTCACTGTGTGACACAGAATGTTGGACTCGATGGGCTTTGACCCGATTCAGCATGGCTCTTTTTATGTTCTTAATTGATGAGTTACTTGTAATCTGTTGTACATGTAACCTACATCTGCACAACTGTTCTGTCTTCCTCTGTCCCTTCCCCTGCCACACTCCCGTTAAGTCTTATATCAGTTTTAACTATTTTTTGCAATTTATGAAATGAGATACAATTTACAGAAGCTTATGCTTTTTAATAAAAAGTGTTAGCCTTAAAAGATAGTATCAATCTTCACCTGATTTTGGCTCCCACAGACTAACATGGCTCTTCTCTTGTAGTAGATGTAATAGCAGTAAGTGAAGCACACTAGGGGTGGATGAGGGGGAGCTCTGTTCTTCCAACCCTGCAGTTAGAACAGGAGATTTTCCTAGCTATAATTTACTAAACTTCATTATGTAAGCTTATCAGAAATTTTAATCATTCATTAAGTTTAAGGGGACAGGGTTTCCCGGAACTTCACAGTAGGATCTGGCCTTTCATCTACACCAGTTAACAAATCAGGTTTGTTCAGCTTCCTTAACTCAGATCACTAGGCTGGTGGGCATCGGGACAGAAAAAGCTGTTTTCCAGGGTCCCACAAGATGACACTCCTTAATAGACTGAACACTGATGGCATTAGTGTTCTATTGTGGTTTCTCAAAATTAATGTGACATTTTCTAGATTTGAAAACGACTTCTACCCTTGCTCATATTTCCACCCTTATTTTCATATAGTATCAGTATGTAATCATGGGCTTTCCCAAATATGCCCATGTTACACCAACACTCCGCAGTCTGCATTGGTTGCCGATCAGTTTCCGGTCACAATTCAAAGTGTTGGTTATGACCTATAAAGCCCTTCATGGCACTGGACCAGATTATCTCAGGGACCACCTTCTGCTGCACGAATCCCAGTGACCAGTTAGGTCCCACAGAGTGGGTCTTCTCCGGGTCCCGTGAACTAAACAATGCCGCTTGGCGGGACCCAGGGGAAGAGCCTTCTCTGTGGTGGCCCCGGCCCTCTGGAACCAACTCCCCCCAGAGATTAGAATTGCCCCCACCCTCCTTGCCTTTCGTAAGCTACTTAAAACCCACCTCTTCCACCAGGCATGGGGGAATTGAGATACTCTTTCCCCCTAGGCCTTTACAATTGTATGCATGGTATGTCTGTATGTATGTTTGGTTTTTATATTAATGGGTTTTTAATCATTTTTAGTATTGGATTATTATTGTACGCTGTTTTATTATTGCTGTTAGCCGCCCGGGGTCTCCGGAGAGGGGCAACGTACAAATCCAATAAATAAATAAATTAATGTATACCCCTTTTACAAACCATTAGAAGTTAGGTGCAGGCCCTGGAGAGGTTACAATCTAAATATCAAGTGAGATAACAGCGAAAGGCCGCTCTACTTACCTGCAACTGGAGCTCCCTCGGAGGCTCTCATGGGTGCATGCACTTCCTTCAGTCGCACATGGGCCCGTTGGCGTGAGAATTGGAAGCCAAATCTCGTGAGAGGACATGCACAAGAGTGATATTTTGGCTATTTTCACCGATATTTTTGCTTCCACGCATATGCAGAAGCAAAAATTGGTGAAAATAGCAAAATCTCACTTATGCGTGTCCTTGTGTGAGATTTGGCTTGCTGCACATGTGCAGATATATATATAAGAACCTGGTCATGGAATGAATTAAGTTCTTAAGTAGAGATACCACCGTATGTATGTATGTATGTGTGTGTGTGTGTACATACATACATACATACAGTGGTATCTCTACTTAAGAACTTAATTCATTCCGTGACCAGGTTCTTAAGTAGAAAAGTTCTTAAGCAGAACAATTTTTCCCATAGGAATCAATGTAAAAGCAAATAATGCGTGCAAACCCATTAGGAAAGAAATAAAAGCTCGGAATTTGGGTGGGAGCAGGAGAAGGAAGAAGAGAAGGACTACAGTCACTGCCGAAGGAAGAAGGTGAGGTGAGGGGAATTAAAAAAATCCAAAACTTTAAGGCTTAAAAAAAAAAAAGAGGGACTCTGAGCCAAGTTGATCCAGCCGGGGTGAAGTGCGAAGTGGTTTATTCCCTCTCCAAGCACCCAGAGAAAAGAAAACACTCCGTTTGCTCTGGGCTGCCAAATCCTTCTTAAGTACCACCGAAAGGCTCCTCTGCCAGCCCAGAAAAGCCTGAGATGGCTGGGATTAAAGGGGGAATGGCAGGAAACTGGCCAGGCCTTCGTGGCGTTCGCAAATTTCCTGGAAAATTTTTCCGGGCTCGGGTTCTTAAGTAGCAAATGGTTCTTAAGTAGAGGCAAAAAAAATCTTGAACACCCAGTTCTTATCTAATAATAATAATAATAATAATAATAATAATAATAATAATAATTTATTGGATTTGTATGCCGCCCTTCACTGTAGACTCGGGGCGGCTAACAACAATGATAAAACAGCATGTGACAATCCAATAATAAAACAGCTAAAAACCCTTATTTATAAAAACCAAACATACACACAAACATACCATGCATAACTTGTAATGGCCTAGGGGGAAGGAATATCTCAACTCCCCCATGCCTGGCGGTATAAATGAGTCTTGAGTAGTTTACGAAAGACAGGGAGGGTGGGGGCAATTCTAATCTCCGGGGGGAGTTGGTTCCAGAGGGCCGGGGCCGCCACAGAGAAGGCTCTTCCCCTGGGGCCCGCCAAACGACATTGTTTAGTCGACGGGACCCGGAGAAGGCCAACTCTGTGGTACCTTATCGGTCGCTGGGATTCGTGCGGTAGCAGGCGGTTCCAGAGGTAATCTGGTCCAATGCCATGTAGGGCTTTAAAGGTCACGACCAACACTTTGAATTGTGAAAAGTTCTTAAGTAGAGGCATTCTAAAGTAGAGGTACCACTGTGTCTTAAAGATATTTCAGATGGCAGAGTTTACATTCAACCTATCCTGCTCATAGCTCTAAACAAGCAGGGGGGGAATGATTAGAGCCTCCTCTCCTTCAAATTAATGCAAAACTTCCTTTGGAATGAATAACAGCTAGTTATAAATCCATCTCCCTGAGGCCATGCCCACTAAGGGATTTGGAGAGAAAAGATATGCCCAGGGTGAGCAGAATGGCAAGGGAAATTCTACCCAAACATAAGAGCTCTGGATCCTAATGGAGTACTTAGTGCTAATTTATTACTATATCAGTAGCACTGACTGGAAATTGTGTTTATTTTTTTTATTTTTTGCAGTAGAAGGCAACTCTTAGAGCTGCCTCCTATTTATTTTCATTGGTAATCATAAATGTTTTTTCCCCCTTTTGAATATGATGATAAAATCTTTTTTTAAAAAAATAACCCAGGAAATGCCCCCTTTCCCACTTGCATAACAATAGTCAAAATGGCTTCCTTGTGTCTCCTATCACAGTGCAAGCTACACAATTTGTAGAACAAGGAGAACAAAAGTGAATCTTAGTTTCATCAGGTTGTAAGCAGGATAGTTGAGGGTCTTCTCCAGATCATGTCTCAAGAGAGACTTACCAATAATTAGGGGTCTCTGAAACTGTTCATCTGCTGCTCCTCCACTTTTTATTCTTTGGCAGGGTGTCACTACCCCATTAAGGACAAGGATAAATCCTTTTTAAAAAAAATACCTATAATAATATGTTGGAAGAAATGTTCATCTGGGTTCAGTTCTAAGTGGGAAGAAAGAAAACTGGTTTAATGGTGGACAGGACCACATGGTTTTGAGGTCTCTGGCAGAAAAAGCACATGGGTGTGTGAGAGAGATTTATACCCTCTGTTGGGCTTTGAATTTGAGCTTGTGTTTTGATTGGTTGTCAGACTCACATGGTGCCATGCAGGGGCAACTTTGTAGGTTGTCTTTTGAGTCCCAAGCTTAGTTGAATCTTGCTGGGTGATGTAATCTCCCCAGGTGCCATATGGTGAGTTCTGTTGTTAGATGGGTGGAAGGCTAATTCTACCCTTTTTTGGATCTTGGGTGAAGGCATTTGCTTGTTGATTGATTGATTGATTGATTGATTGATTGATTGGATTTCTGTTAGATGGGTGGAGGGCTAATTCTACCCTTTTTTGGATCTTGGGTGAAGGCATTTGCTTGTTGATTGATTGATTGATTGGATTTGTATGCCGCCCCTCTCCGAATAGACCTAGCTATTAAGGTCTATTGTGAGCTATTGAGGAGGATGGGGGCTAGCCTGAAAAAACATATTTCTTTCTTTCTCACCCAGGGAAATATAATATCCTGCCTTTTTAATATTTCCTAGAATATTTCATTTTTCTAGGAGAGAGGTGGGTACTAACTTTCTACAAATGCTAAGATCTTCCTTGAAATGAGATAATGGACAATTTTAAGAACAAGTGTTTTTTAAAACCTTGTTTAATTTCATGGTGCTGAGATAACATTTCAGGATGTTGTGGATACCATGTTATCAACTCTGGTATTACTGCACATAACTTTTTTAAAAAATTATTCAGTTTATAGAATCTGGGCAGCTCACAGGCTCCACTAACAAAAATAAAACTCATATAAATAAAAATGATTTAAAAACAAGTGAAAACAATTTACCAAAACCATAAAATGCTGGAAAGTGCTAACTAACAAGTTAGAAACAATAAGTATATTGCAGGCTTTATACTTCCATAGCAAGGGTGGCTTCTTACCGGTGCAGTCTGATTCACCGCTCCAATAGTGGCCTACCGTTTGTGCAATTTGGGCATGATGGCTCTGGTGCTGTTTTTGCCGGTTTGTGTGCACCACCATTTTCTTTTCTAATTTTCAGCAATTTTTCAGCTCTCTGAGCATGCGCAGAAGGAAAATAGACCAGCTCTCTGAGCATGCACGGAAGCAAAATTGCACTAGGGCAGGGGTAGGCAAAGTTGGCTCTTCTATGACATGTGGACTTCAACTCCCAGAATTCCTGAGCTAGCATGATTGGCTCAGGAATTCTGAGAGTTGAAGTCCACAAGTCATAGAAGAACCAACTTTGCCTACTCTGCAGTAGGGGATGTGCGTGCACATGAAACATCTCAAAGCACACGCAGCACATTGGTAGGAAGGTAAGAGGAATCCGCTTCTGCTCCATAGGATCCCCAGGTGGCAAAATTATGTTTACAGGGACTCCCAAAAGGCCCATCTAGCCTTACAAGGGATGATGTTCCAAAGGAAAGGTGCCATGGCAGAAAAGGCCCTTCTGAATCCCATCAGATGAAACCACTGCTGTAATTGATGGGATAGGCAGATGTAATGGGGAAGAGGTGAACCCTCAAATAACCCAAACCTCATGCCACATAGGGCTTCCTAGGTCATTACCAGAACCTCAAATTGAATTCAGAAGCAAATTGGCAACTAGAGCAACTTGCAGAGCAGAAGTGTAATGTGCTCTGATCTTGGAGTTTGTTTATTTATAAGGGTCTTTTAATTATTTTAAATATTTGATTTGTTTCATGTTGTTTCATTATTGTTGGTAACCGCCCCGAGTCTACAGAGAGGGGCGGCATACAAATCTAATAAATAGATAGATAGATAGATAGATAGATAGATAGATAGATAGATAGATAGATAGATAGATAGATAGATTTGTATGCCGCCCCTGTCTGTAGACTCGGGGCGGCTAACAACAATAATGAAACAACATATAACAAATCTAATATTTAAAATAATTAAAAGACCCTTATTTAAAAAACCGAACATACACACAAACATACCATGCATAAATTGTGTAGGCCTAGGGGGAAGGGAATATCTCAATTCCCCCATGCCTGACAACAGAGGTGGGTTTTAAGAAGCTTACGAAAGGCGAGGAGGGTGGGGGCAATTCTGCTCTCTGGGGGGAGCTGGTTCCAGAGTTCCCATAACTGCTCACACTGCTGCTTTTTGCACCAGCTATAGCTGGTATTATCGGGAATTATGAGTCCTGATAAGGACCTCCAGATTGCTTCACCCCAATGGTAAATTTCTGGATTTTGAAGACACCCAAACTGAAAGCCACTCACTCCCACAGCCTCCAAACACTGAGAAAGACAGGACAACAAGTAGAAGAAAAGAACCCGAGTCGCCTCGAGAAGGGCGGCAGAGAGGTCTAATAACTAACTAACTAACTAACTAACTAACTAACTAACTAACTAACTAACTAACTGATGGTACCTGACCACATTAGTGACAGTTAAATTATTTCACCCAATGGCTTCCTATGGGGGTTATAAGCATGGTTGAGAAAAATTACCCAACATGATTTAAATGTGTGGAAAAACAGATTGCTGCATTTTCAAACAAGCTGGATATTTTTACCTCCTCTCCCCTGCTCATTAGTTCCTAAGGTATTTCTTTGGAATACTCATATCTGTATATTAGTTGCTTACATAATTTACGGTTTTTTTTGTTAGAATGCATGTTAGTCCTACTTCCTTTAATTGAGAAATGACTCATATGGAATAGGTAAATATTGAGTCTTTGTGTTTTCAGTTTGAATACATTCCCATTGGAATAATGGAAAAATAATGTCTTCTCCCAAAGCATCTCAACAATAATGTTGATTACTTATTTGTTAAGAATACACGTAACCTTTATGGAAAATACATTTTACTAAATTGCTGGTATTAAGCTAGTTGACAACAATTCCTCCCCCCCCCTAAATTTACTATTAAAAATCCTTTTAATAGTAAATTTACTCCTCATTGAAGAAATAAACCTACAAAATGATGCAGGAAGGCAGATAAATTTAATATGCACTTAATCATCTTCAAAGTTTTATTTTAATATAGCTCACACATTTCAATAAATTAAACAATTTTAATATTCCCTAGCTAAGTATGTAAATAGCTTTCTATTCACAGTCATTTCTCAAAAGATCCATCTAATTCTTCAGAGGAGTTAAAGTTTTTGCTAATTACTTCTGATCAAGGGCACAACAATATTAATATATCAATCTGTTGAAAGTCATCTGGATAACCTTAATTATTCTCTCTCAGCCCAACCCATCTTACAGGGTTGTTGTCATGTAGAGAAGGGAGCAAGGAAGATTAGATGTGTTCATTGCCTTGAATTATTTGTAAAAATAGTAAAGGTGGAATGCAAATAATTAATGAGCTGTGGCGATGCAATATTGCAGGTTAATTGTGCTGGCTGCCAACTGCTGGCAGTTCGATTCTCACTGGCACATGGTTGACTCAGCTTTCCATCCTTCCAAAATCAGTAAAATGAGGAGCCACATTGTTGGGGGCGATATGCTGTCTTGGTAAACTGCTTAGAGAGGGATGTAAACAGAGTGGGCCTTCTCCGGGTCCCGTCAACTAAACAATGTCGGTTGGCGGGCCCCAGGGGAAGAGCCTTCTCTGTGGCGGCACCGGCTCTCTGGAACCAACTCCCCCCGGAGATCAGAACTGCCCCTACTCTTCCTGCCTTCCGTAAACTCCTCAAAACCCACCTTTGCCGTCAGGCATGGGGAAATTAAACATCTCCCACTGGGCACGTTTAATTTATACATGGTATGCTTGTGTGTGTGTCTGTTAGTATATGGGTTTTTTTAAATCTTTAAATATTTTAATTAATTGGATTATTTATGATTTGTTTTCACTTGTTGTGAGCTGCCCCGAGTCTTCGGAGAGGGGCGGCATACAAATCCAAATAATAAATAAATAAATAAATAAACTTGCAACTGGTGAAAGAGGAAGACAATCGCCTTAAGTTAATTTATATTTTGAAGAAATGCATGAAACATAACGAAGAAATTACCTATTATAATCCCCCCCCCCCCCATATTCATCCGACAGTTTTTAAAATGACAATAGACTGGTAAAGAATTAACAAAAGTTGGTACATCATTGCTGCTACAAAACAGCCAAATATAACCAACATAACCAGATATTCATAGCTATGTGACAAATAAAATCTGTTTTTACCCCCCAAAAAGGGAAAAAACCTCCTTATTGCTCAAATGGCAACAAAGGGACGTGATACTGTATGTATGAGTTCAGAATAATGAAAGTGCTTGAAAATCAGTGAATTGCAAGGCTTTGCAGGATGGCAGTGGGCTATATAAAGTAATAAAAATAAGCTTGGAGCTTTGTTGATCGGGCTGCGTAAAGAGGATGCATGGTATTTGTAAATATTCACAGATAGATAGATAGATAGATAGATAGATAGATAGATAGATAGATAGATAGATAGATAGATAATAATAATAATTTATTGGATTTGTATGCCGCCCCTCTCCGTAGATAGATAGATAGATAGATAGATAGATAGATAGATAGATAGATAGATAATAATAATAATAATTAATAATTTATTGGATTTGTATGCCGCCCCTCTCCGTAGATAGATAGATAGATAGATAGATAGATAGATAGATAGATAGATAGATAGATAGATAGATATACATAGAGAGATAGAGAGATACTGTAGATAGAGAGATACTGTAAATAGACAGAGAGATAGAGATATATGTTTATATATTTATTTATTTTTGTGTCGAGGAGGACAGGAAGATTAACTCAGCTGTGCACTTTTATCATAGGCGAAGAAAATGATTTAAGATACATTTCTTAAAACTGCATTTGTTTCAACAAAATGGCGTGACATGAGTGATGTAATGTGAAAAGATTATTGTTATTTCAGGAGACTTAGTGCTGCTTTCAACATGTCCAGAATTTTGAAGTTATTTTTAGCACCAATTCCGACTAGCATAAATTTATGGTAGGCTTATTAACATGCAAATTAAGAATAGCTCATTTACTGCTACGTCTTTGGGGGCCTATACATTTATCAGCAGAAATGGCTTCTGTTTGTCCTGGGATTAGTCTTTTCTCTTACTTGCTGCCTTTTCCTCCTGTACCAATGGGATGCCTTGTTGATTCCTGCAAGTGTACAAAAGAGGCCGACATGAACTAAAAATATCCTTTTTAAATGGAAATGTAATATACTAAAACATGCATTGCAAAACACGGTGCTTGACACCAAAGTGAAGAAAACAAACAACATAGAAAAATTGCTATATCATTCTGTAATTCAATATACTGTATCTTTAATGCACGGTATATTAAAAATATTAGGAACGTTTGTCACCTTGAGTTATTTATAAAAGTAATAATAAAGAGAATATAAATAAATGAAGTAATGTAATTACACTATTTAAAGTAAAGGACTTTTAAATGACCTTATTTCACAGGCAAAGCGACTTACAACAGTTCATTTAGTGACTATTCAAAGGTACAACTGCCCTGAAAAAAGCAACTTACGACTGTTTAGTTATTACATTTCCAGCATCCCCATGATCATGTGATCAAAATTCAGATGCTTGGCAGTTGGTTCATATGTATGACCTTGGTTATGTCCCAAGGTCATGTGATCCCCTTTTGTGATCTTCTGACAAGCGAAGTCAATGGGGAAGCCAGATTCACTTAACAACCGGGTTGCTGACTTATCAATTGCGGCGATTCACTGAACAACGGAGGCAGGAAAGGTTGTAAAAGGGGACAAAACTCACTTAACAACAGAAATTTTGGGCTCAATTGTGAACATTAAGTCAAGGACTGCCTGCACAAGTCCATTTTGATAAAAAAAAACATGTTACCCTGTGTAAAATTCTAAAGTGGCTTTGTAAAAAGAAAAGAAAAGAAAAGCTCTTGAGAAAGCTCGGTTTCCAATTTGTTAATCTGGTTATACTTGTCAACAGTTGTAAAATACAGTGGTACCTCTACCTAAAAACGCCTCTACTTATGAACTTTTCTAGATAAGAACCGGGTGTTCAAGATTTTTTTTGCCTCTTCTCAAGAACCATTTTCCACTTACAACCCGAGCCTCCGAAACTGTAACCGGAAAAGGCAGGGAGAAGCCTCCGTGGAGCCTCTCTAGGAATCTCCTGGGAGGAAACAGGGTCGGAAAAGGCAGAAAGAAGCCTCTTTGGGGCCTCTCTAGGAATTTCCTGGGAGGAAACAGGGCCTCCACTCTCCCTGTGGTTCCCCCAATCATACACATTATTTGTTTTTACATTGATTCCTATGGAAATAATAGCTTCTTCTTACAAACTTTTCTACTTAAGAACCTGATCACAGAACAAATTAAGTTGGTAAGTACCACTGTATTGATTTTTTTTAAGGTGAAAAGTGAGCTATTTCATTGACTAATTAACTATTTTCCAAGATTGAACTCTAGTGATCCTTTCTCTGAATGCATTTTTTACAGCTTATTTTAAAATACTGTACTTTGATTTGCTCACGAGAATGGATGTCAACTTTTATTGTGTTTTCTTTCTGCGGTCACCTTTACTGGTAAAACTCCACTTGGTAAAACTGCTGTTTACTGGGCCCAAGTGTAAGCATTCAATAACAATGTTCATACTACCCCTATTAGCATTGACTTTTCTAATTTTGTATCTGCTTAGTGTATTGGATTTCAAGCCTCCTAATCCGTTATGGACATGTTCTTTGAAATTAACATCTGGAGGACTTCTGATAGGGAAGACTATCCATATGGATATCCATCTCCACTAAAGTTTTAGAAAGGGACAAAGAACATAAAACATCTGAGTACATTCTATATACAAATACTTTTTGGTCCAATATTTACTGACCCCTCGCATCCTAGACATAAATTGTTTTAACTCCTACCCTCAAAATGATACCATAGAGCACTGTATATCAAGACAAACAGTATTTTCCTGAATGCCATCACTCTGCTAAACAAACAAATCCCTCACCACTGTCAAACTATTCACTAAGGCTTCATTACCATTACAATTAGTCTTCTCATCATTCCTATCACCCATCTCCTTCCACTTATGACTGCATGACTGTAATTTGTTGCTCGTATCCTTACGATTTATATTAATATTGATTGTTCCCTAATTACTTATTTGAACCCTATGACAATCATTAAGTACTTCATGATCCTTGACAAATGTATCTTTTTTTTTATGTGCACCAAGATCATATGCACCAAAGACCGATTCCTTGTGTTTCCAATCATACTTGGCCAATAAAGAATTCCATTCCATTTCAATTCCATTCCATTCTATTCTATTCTATTCTATTCTATCCTATTCTAGGAAGTGTTACTGTAGGTTACTGTAGACATGTCTCCAAAGTTTTCCCCACCTTGTATATTGTGACCATTTTGGGAACATATTTTGAAAAGGACTTGGGCAAATTGTGACAAGCCCAAAGATTATCAGGGAAATGTTGTAGGAAAAAATATAATAAAACATTTCAAGAGTGGAACCATTTATTAAGAGAGGTTCCATGCCTTATTGTACACACTGCCAGTGTATAAGGAACTCCATTCCATCAATACGTATAATGCCCCTTTTAATATAAACAAGAAATAGGACAGTACAATTTCAAGCTCCCTGTCCACTGTTGGTTCACAACTTGTACCCACTTCTTTGTTGCCACCATCTATAAAATTGCCATGTCAGTAAGCAAGAGGCTGCTTAAAGAAAGCTAGCTGCATTATTTTATTCTTTAAATAGGATTGCAACTTTTTATTCTGGCTAGTAGCAATTAAGCTATTAATATTAACCAGGCAGTTAAGAGCATATGCATTTAGTACAATTGATTATTCTTGATCCTTTTATGCTGAATACAGTGGTGAAGATTACTTGATATGAACCTTCTAATTATAATGACCCCATTTTTTGTCTTCTCAACAATTCTGTAAATCTGTAAATATTTCCTGACCTATGAAAAGGGAAGTGATGAATACCAACTTTTTCACATTTTTTTCATTGATTTATTGGCAATATTAACAATAAGCCAGAATTTTGGCACCGTCTGAGTTACTATGAAAAAGTGCTGTGTGCAAGCAGTCTTTTAATACCATTGGTAAAACAAACCAATATATTAGTAGAGACTACTGTAACAAAGAGTTTGGCTTCCTGCTCTGAAATAAAACTAAATAAAATATAGGTATTGGCAACCCAAAGTAATTATCAGAAAACCATAACCTGTTTTAGTATACAAAGGCTGCATGTGCAATACTCATAATTTGAAAAGAGACATTCAAGAGTGATTCAGCTGTTTGTTACTTGATCTGAAAAAATGAAGCTCAGCTTTGAGAATAAAATGTGTGAACCAGTTACTGAATGGGAAATAATGCAGCATTCTCACATCAGGCTACATTTATCTATTGCAAGTGTGTGTGTGTGTGTGTGTGTGTGTGTGTGTGTGTGTGTGTGTGTGTTGGGGAGTGTATTAAAGTTCATGTCAACGTAGGATTTCAACCAATATCCAAGATTTTTGCCTTCACCATTGAGCATCTTTTTGGTCATCTTCTGAACTTGATGAATACAAATCACCAGGTCCGGATGGGTTATACCCCAGAGTATTAAAGGAGCTGACTGATGTCATCTCAGATGGCACCACATCTTTCAAAAACCCTGAAACACACTGGGAAACTACCAGAAAAGAGCAGATATGGTTCCCATCTTCAAAAAAGAAAAACAAAATCAACCCAGGAAACTACAGACCAATCAGCCTAACATCAACAGATACTAGAAGATGCTGGAAAAGATAATGATAATTTAAAAAATCTGTTACTACTAGAAATGAGTAAAGTAATAACTAGCAGCCAACAGCTTATGCCAAGCCAATCTCGTTTCATTCTTTAACAATGTGACTAAATTAGTAGACCAGCGAAATACTGTGGCCATAATATACTCGGACTTCAGTAAGGCATTTGACAAAATAGACCATAACCTACTTCTTCATAAACTAGAAAAAAGTGGGGTAGACAACCTCACCACCAGATGGATCCACAACTGGATGATAAACTGCATTCAACAATAGTCCTTAATGACTCTAAGTCCACATGGAGAGAAGTAAGCAGTGGGATACCACAAGACTCCGTCTTAGGTTCAATACTCTTCAAAATCTTCATAAACGACCTAGGGAATAGTAGAGGAACTTACCAAATTTGCAGATGATACTAAGCTGGCAGGAATAACTAGCACCCCAGAAGATAGGCTCAAGACCCAGACGGATCTTGACAGACTTGAATGCTGGGCCCTATCCAACAAAATGAAATTCAAGGTAGAGAAAAGTAAAATCCTACAAATCCTAAAATATAAACTGGGTAAAACCAAGCTTAATAGCACTGACAGTGAAAGGGATTTTGGAGCCCTAGTGGACAACTAGCTAAACATGAGCTAGCAGTGTGCAGCACCAGCCAACAAAGCCAATGCAATCCTTAATGACACAGGGATACAATCTAGAACAAATGAGGTACTAATACCACTCTATAAAGCCTTAGTTAGACCGCACGTGGAGTATTGCATCCAGTTTTGGTCACCACATTACAAAACAGACATTGAGACTCTAAAAAAAGTGCAGAGAAGAGCAACCAGAATGATCAGGGGACTAGAGACTAAAACAATACAAAGAGCGGTTGCAAGAACTGGGCATGGATAATCCAGCAAAGAGAAGGACCAGGGGAGACATGATAGCAGTGTACCAATATTTGAGGGGCTGCCACAGAGTGGAAGGGGCCAAGCTATTCTCCAAAGCACCTGCAGAACAGGCCAGGAATAATGGATGGAAGCTGATCAAGGAGAGATTCAACCTAGAAACAAGGAGGATCTTTCTGTCAGTGAGAACAATCAATTGCCCTTGGAAATTGTGGGAGCTTCATCACTTGAGACTTTCAAGAAGAAACTGGCCTGCCATTTGTCAGAAATGGTGTGGGGTCTCCTGCCTGAGCAGGGGGTTGGACTCAGTAATGGGCTGCTGGTTACGCGGTCCGGTGCACACTCCTGGTAGGAAATTCCAGGATGTGCATACATCTGCACATCCCCAATGTGTGCATGCATGCCCCTGTGCGAGATTTGGATTCTGTACATGTGCAGCAAGCGAAATTTTGTGCAACGATGCTTGCATGAGTGAGATTTCAGTGGTTTTTGCCGACTTTTTGCTTCTGCGCATGCACAGAAGCAAAAATACTGGTGAAAATCACCCAAAGCTCGCTTGCGCGCATGTCCTTGTGCGAGATTTTGCTTCCTACACATGCGCAGAAGCCAAATCTCACACCGATGGGTGTATGTGCCCACCAGATGCACATGCGCCCACCACAACCTCAGAGGGTGAAGATGAGCAGCCCTTCCCTGGTTGGACTAGAAGGTCCCTTCCAACTTTGTTAAACTGAGAAATTGATGAAGCACTAAGAACCATCAATGTGTGTACATTTTGTGGTTCTCAGTCCTGTCTTTTCCTGGAACTCATCCCTTCTTTTTAGGCCAGGCATGTGAGCAACTCATCCACCCACCCACCCCATCAGCAACCGATCAGTAATAAGCTCTGCCGTTCTTTGCTTTAACAGAACAATGGGGCTCACTTTAAAGCCTAATGGTGCATTTTCTGGGAAGTGGGGGAAACCTTTAGGAAGAGAAGGAACCAACTCCTCCTTGCAGAAGCGCTGCTGTGTCTTCAGCCACAAAGCCAGCTTCTCCGTACTGAAGGAGCGGGTCCAGCAGTCACATGGGGTTGCTCATGTCCAATCCGGTGGAACTGAGCCTAGTATTAAAAAAGCTTGCCGGATCCGCCCCTTCCCCAGAATTCGCTCAGTTCGCATATCCTGCGGTTGTATTGTGATAGCTCGTTCAACATTCTAACACCTTCCCTTCGATCTTTTTCTTCAAAAGTAGTAAGATTTGTTTTATCATTATTATTTACTTGCACAAATAGCGCCAGCCGTTTGCGGCTCGGCTTTTTTCCTTTGGAGAAGTTGCGGTTTCGTTTTCCCCCGGCGGTTTTGCCGGTTACGATCCCAGCGGCCGCTTGTGGATTCTTCTAATCCTTTGGCCTGGAGGTCCTGGTGCAAGTATTAATCTATTGATTTATTGATTATTTATTGTATACAAATATTTAAGGGCTTAATAAATACCTCCTGCGGAGTGAGACGCCTTCTAGTCTCCTGGACTTAGTCGATCGCTTCCCCTTTAAGAAATCTTACGGAGCGATTTTTTCGGCGCGAAGGCCTTCGCGCCCTTTTTAAATCTAGGCCTCTCGTGTTGGCCTCCTGCCAGCCGCGTAGGTCTCAGTCCACCGCGTGGATCCCGGAGCGGGCCTTGGGGGTCCCAGGCTAAATTCTCCACCGGCTAAGCCTCCAACCAGAGTGCCTTGGTTTACTTAATTATAAAGTTTAGGGAGGCTGGCCCCGCTGGATTTGGGGGCACGAACTCTGGGTTTGCCCAGATTGTCCTCAAGTTTCAGCAGCTTCGAGGCCTCGAAGCAGGATCCATTCCTCTTGGGAAGTCCTTGAAATTCTTCTCCTTATTATTCAGTTATTGGCTCAGCCTTGTCTTCTGTTAATTGTCAGACTATGGCTACCTTTCCCAAGAGAGGCACAACTAAAGGTCCCAGAGAGGCCAGGCCTACAGGCGATGAGATTACTAGTATCCCCCAGGCCTCTTCCTCCTCTTCTCCAGGGGCCCGCCCCTCGACCAAGGTCACCAGGGCCGAGAAGAGAAGGGACCTAGCCCTACAAAAAATTCATGACAAATCAGCAAAACGTTTGAAAGTGCAGGCCCAAGTAATCAGTAGTCAAGACCCCCCAGAGGCTTCTAGTCTACCTCCTTCTGGGGTCCCTGTGTTATCTCTGGATGAGCCAAACCTAGACAGACCCCAACCTAACCTATGGGGCATAGGTCCAGAGGAACCAGATATTATTGAAGATTCCTCCCAGCCAGGATCCTCCCAGGCCTTTAGGGATTCTTCTGCCATTTCTGCTGATATTTCCAGTTTACCTCCTGAGTTCCAATCTATTTTTGCTGTGTTGTCCAAAGCCATTGATGCCAAACTCTCCACCATCAATGAGCTTCCCTTACCTCCTCCTCCTTCTCGTCCCTCCCGCCCCTTGGGTTCTTCCCCAGCGGTCAGAGCTCCTATTCAGGATGATTCAGATTCCTCCCAGGACGAATATGAGGATATGGAGGATGATGAGGATCCTTTTCAAGGCTTATCAGATGATGAGGAAGCCCAAATAAAGGTTCCTTCTCCAATTACTATTTTTCCTTCTCAATTATTCAAATCTCTCCTCCTCAAAGCTAGAATTTCTACGGGATTAGCGGCCCAGGAGAAACAAGCCTCCACTTCCACTGATCCCCCGGAGGAGAATTTACCCTACTTCACAGAGGAACAGGAGGATAACGAGGTAATTCCTATGCCTAAATTGTTTAAAGATGCTTTACTCAAACAGTGGGAATTTCCAGCCTCTGGCCTTAATCCCTCCACCAAGGACAGAAAGTTGTACAAACTTTCCTCTTCCTATGAAGAGCTTCTATCCTTTCCCAAACCGGATGAACCTGTCAAGATCCTTCACTCGGCAGCGGCTGTGCCAGGCGAGGCGGAGGAAGTCCTCTGCCCAGAGGACAAGCGCATTGAGCAAATGCTCAAAAGAGGATTCACCGCTGATTCCTGGGCCATTAAAAGTTCTGCAGCGGCTTCCTTTTTCTCCAGAGCCATGCTGCTGTGGCTTCGCCAACTTCAACAGCATATTCCTCCCGATGACTTGAGAGGTCAACAAGACTTCAACAAGGTCTTTGCAGCTGCCCAGTACGTGGCTGATGCCACCTTGCAATCTACTAGATTTTCTGCTAAGTCTATTGCAGCTTCTACAACGGCAAGAAGACTCCTATGGATTCGCCCTTGGCAAGCGGGAGTTCGCCAGAAGTGGCAGTTATCCCAGGGTCCCTTAAAACGCGACCTTCTCTTCGGTGATCTTCTGGATCCACTCCTCACGGAAACCACGGATAAGAAGAAAGTTTTGGGTCCAACCACAAAAAAGGCTACCAAAACGCAGTCCTTTCGTCGCCCAGGGCGCCAGCAAGATCAAGCGGCTTCCTATCAGAGATCTCCAGGTCAGTATTCCCCCCGCTTTCGTTCCCAAGGTAGGAACTCCAGGGGCAGAGGGTTTCGCTTCCAAAGGGGAGCGTCCTCTAACAGGGCTTCAAAAAAACCTAGATGGTAATTTTTCCTCAATTCCCATAGGGGGTCGCCTAGCCCATTTCGCCTCTAATTGGCGTCTCACCTCCAAGGACCCTTGGGTCATTGACACTGTTCAAACAGGCCTTCTTTTAGAATTTATTTCTCCTCCCCCTAAACGTTTTATTTCCTGCCCTTCTCCCAGGTCCTCCTCAGATTGTAACCGTATGGAGGAGGCCATTTCTCATCTATTGTCCATCAGAGCCATTCAACCGGTCCCTTCCGGTCAGAAGGGCCTAGGTTTTTACTCCATCCTATTTATGGTTCCAAAGTCCTCCGGAGGTTGGAGAGCTATTTTGGATTTAAAGAAACTAAACCTATTCATCAAATATAGGAAGTTTAAGATGCACTCCTTATCTTCTATTTTGGCCGCCATTCACACGGGAGATTTCATGGTCTCCTTAGACCTCACTGAGGCCTACCTTCACATTCCTATAGCCAAATGCCACAGAAAATTTTTACGTTTTTCCTTTCAAGGCAGGCATTTCCAGTATAGGGCGATGCCATTTGGCCTTTCCTCGGCCCCTCGGGTCTTTACAAAGCTCTTGGGGTCCCTGGCGGCCTATATCCGGGCGTTTCCCATCCACATTTTATGTTATCTTGATGATATTTTGGTCCATGGGAACTCCCTAGAGAAAGTGAAAACTGACCTTTCTGTCACCATGTCAGTCCTTCAGGACCATGGTTTTTCCATCAACTTTGATAAAAGTCACCTCCAACCTTCCACATCCATTTCTCACCTGGGATCCATTATTGATTCAGAATCCTCCCAGGTTTTTCTCTCTCCCGAGAGAAAACTCAGTATAGTGGAGTTAATTTCTATCATCTTATCTAATTCTTCAGTATCCATAGTAACTCTCTCTTCCCTTTTGGGGAAGATGGTGTCATGCATAGGCATCATTCCCTGGGCTCGCCTTCATGCTAGGGAACTCCAGTGGCTCCTGTTACCTTTTCAGAGATCGGGGCACAGCAACTCAAATCGGCGCATTGTCATCCCACTAAGTGTTCGCAGATCCTTCAAGTGGTGGAAGTCTCCGGCCATGGACAGAGGATCCCCGTTCAGGTGCCCGGATCAATTTGTCATCACCACAGATGCCAGTCTATCGGGATGGGGCGCCCACGCCCAGGGGATGATAGCCCAGGGCACGTGGTCCCCAGAGGAAGCTTCCAGGCCAATCAATTGGCTAGAGTTAAGAGCCGTTTCCCTGGCTCTGAAGCATTTCTCTCCTCGCATTCCCAACCGGCACGTTCTCATTCTCACCGACAACATTGCCACAAAAAGCCATATCTGCAGACAGGGGGGCACGAGATCCAAGGCTCTCATGAGGGAGGCCCTCAAGTTGGGCCTCTGGGCGGAAAAACATCTCCAGTCGCTCCTAGCCGATCACATCTCGGGGAGCCTCAACGTCCAGGCGGATTGGCTATCCCGAGCAACGATAGACCCAGGAGAGTGGAACCTCCACCAAGACCTGTTCCATCAAATCAGCCTCAGATTCGGCCTACCAATCCTGGATCTCTTCGCGACCAATGCGAACGCCCAACTCCCTCGCTTCTTTTCCAGATTTCCATCCCCGGGAGCGGAAGCAATCAATGCCCTCCGGAGTCCATGGCCTCCAGGCCTACTCTACGCATTTCCTCCAATTCCAATCCTCCCGGACGTGATTCACAAGGTCCTCACCGAGAGGGCCCGAGTAATCTTAATCGCCCCTCATTGGCCCCGCCGGCCCTGGTTCGCGGATCTCCAGCAGCTGTCCGTCCAGGACCCTTGGCGACTCCCCGTTTCGGGGGATATGCTGCGGCAGGGGGCCTCTTTCCATCCAGACCCGGAGTGGTTCCACCTCACCGCCTGGCTGTTATCAGGAGAGACTTAGAACTGCGTGGTCATGACCCCGACTCAGTGGAGGTCATTTTAAAGGCCAGAAGGGGTTCGACCAATCGAATATACGACCACACGTGGTCCAAGTTTCACCAGTGGTGTCTACAGGAAGGTCTTTCCCCTCTGTGCATCCCCATACACAGAATTATTTCCTTCCTTATGCAGGGCTTCCATAAAGGACTTTCCACCAGTACCCTCCGGCGTCATCTGGCTGCCATTTCATCTGTCCTAGGTGGCCCCCGCAGACAGCCTCTCCGAGCCTTCCCTGAAGTTCAGGAATTCCTCAAGGGCATAGCCAACCTCAGACCTTCCAAGGTCCACAGGTACCCATCCTGGGATTTGCCACGGGTTCTCCATTCCCTCACGCAGGCACCATACGAACCCCTAAAATCGGCGTCCCTCAGGTACTTATCCTTTAAGGTAGCATTCCTGGTGGCTATTACCTCTGCCCGACGCATTTCGGAGCTGGCTGCCCTCTCAATCAGACAGGACCTTTGTCAATTCCATCAGGACAAGGTAGTCTTGCGACTGGACCCCACCTTCTTACCTAAGGTTAGTTCCATGTTCCACAGATCTCAGGATATTGTCCTACCTTCCTTCTGCCTCCAACGAGACCATCCCTTGGCGATTAGATGGCACACCCTGGATCTCACCAGAGCGCTGAGAATCTATATCCAACGCACAGGACCCTTTCGGAGGTCAGAAGCACTTTTTATAGCCTATCATCCCAGAGTCATGGGGGCCAAAGTGTCTTCAACAGTAATAGGCCGTTGGATCAGAGGGACTATATCTAAGGCCTATGAGTCGGCCTCCCTCTCAGTTCCAAGGAACATCACAGCGCATTCCACCAGGAGCGCAGCCACCTCGGCCGCTTGGGCGACTCAAGCCCCGTTGGAGGAGGTCTGCAAAGCAGCCACTTGGGCCTCGCCAAATTCCTTCATCAGGCACTACAAGATTGATTCTTACGCTTCAGCGGACGCTGCCTTCGGCAGAAGGGTACTCCAATCCGTTATCTCACACGATAGCAATCTAATCCCACCCTAGGGACCATCTATTGGGTATGTCCCATGTGACTGCTGGACCCGCTCCTTCAGTACGGAGAATAGGCATTGATTGCTTACCTGAACGCCTCTTCTCGTACGGTGAGCGGGTACAGCAGTCACTTCCCGCCCTTGTATGTGTCTTCTTTACCTTTCTCTATCCTTCTTCCTCTAACAATGAGAGTTGAACACTGCAGAGCTTCACAACTGAGCCTAGTCTATGGATTCGCGAATTCTGGGGAAGGGGCGGATCCGGCAAGCTTTTTTAATACTAGGCTCAGTTCCACCGGATTGGACATGAGCAACCCCATGTGACTGCTGTACCCGCTCACCGTACGAGAAGAGGCGTTCAGGTAAGCAATCAACGCCTATTTCCAGTCTGTCTCTTCCAGCTAAGTCGCTTGCTGTTGGTGCATTACTTTCCAGCTGGTTTGTGGACATGGTAGTTAATCCATCTAGGTTTATCCGCTTATATTCACTACATGCAGTATTCTTTAATTCTACATTCAGGCCCTTCCTGGTATACAGGAAACCCAACATTGTTTCTACGTTTACAACCGTCTTTCCTTTGCACAGTTTCCTTCCTGTACCTGATATGGAGTCCCAAGCCCTTGCTGCCTTTGTACAGCAAAAAGATATTTTTATTCTCTTTGGAGTCCTTTATAATGCAACAAGGTAAACAAAATGGCAAGCTGACCTTTTTCCTCCTCCCTTCACATCCCAAACTGTTTCCGCTCCCTGACATCACCTCCTTCCCCCTTAGCCAGTGTCATTTAATCCATTTATTCCTATCCACCCACCCATCCACCCCCAACTTCATGATGGGCATTTTATGACCTTGTAAATCAACCTAAGGTACCAAAACAAATGCTTTCTTTCCAAAGACCCCCGATAATGTATGCCTGCCATTTCATTCTCGTCTAACTATTTGGTCGTATAATAAAACCAGATTTCAAGTAGATTTGTCAGCCATGACCTTCGCTTTTTATGAATACAGGCAGGCTGTCCTCTTGTTAAATTATGCATTTCGAAGTGCTGCCATATTTGTGCTTTTATTAGCCTGCTCCTGTAGAATTGCCTTCTGCCGCTCCCTTCCAAAATAATCCAGTGTTAAATTTTAGTTAGGATGAAGGACCCAGTTATGTAAGGTTAAGGAGGAATTGTCTGTGCCTTAACTGTGTTGTTTTGTTTTTTTGCATCGGTTCTTTTCATAATTGGTCTGTGTGCTGTTTTTAAGGGACATAGAAACATAGAAGACTGACGGCAGAAAAAGACCTCAAGATCCATCTAGTCTGCCCTTATACTATTTTCTGTATTTTATCTTAGGATATATGTTTATCCCAGGCATGTTTAAATTCGGTTACTGTGGATTTACCAACCACGTCTGCTGGAAGTTTGTTCCAAGGATCTACTACTCTTTCAGTAAAATAATATTTTCTCATGTTGCCTTTGATCTTTCCCCTAACTAACTTCAGATTGTGTCCCCTTGTTCTTGTGTTCACTTTCCTATTAAAAACACTTCCCTCCTGAACCCTATTTAACCCTTTAACATATTTAAATGTTTTGATCATGCCCCCCCCCTTTTCCTTCTGTCTTCCAGACTATACAGACAGAGATATATGTTGGGTGACCCTTACAAAGCCTGCATTAGGAGTAGTTAAATGATATCTCACAGACCAGAGCTGACTCCCAAAGCAATTTTCTATTTCTGCTGCTGGACTTGCCAAGTTTTAATTAAATTGCAACTAAAAGATTTGCTTGTAAACACGTCAGATAGGTTAACCTTTGTCCTGTAGATTGGCCTGTTTGTAAATATAGTCCTCGTTTAGCAACTGCCAATTGGAACCAGCAACTCAGTCATTAAGCAAAATAGTCGCTAAGATAAAATCACGTGGTCGTGATTACGCTTACATTTTTCCTTTGCTTCTTGCTACTTTCTCTGGCTTTGGTTCTTTCCCTTTGAGGGCATCTTGATTATTGGCTAAATAAACAAGTAAAATAAGAAGAAGGAGATGCTGCAAAGGTCAAAAATTCAAATACCGGTCAGCTGTTAGGTGTTTTTTTTTTTAAAAACCACTCTTGTTACTTCAAACATTTGCCTTTAAGCAAATAATAATAATAATAATAATAATAATAATAATAATAATAATATAATAATAATAATAATAATAATAATAATAATAAAAGCCAGAATTGAAAAATCAACAGACGATCCAAAGTGCAGACTCTGTAAAGAAAGAGATGAAACAATCGATCACATACTCAGCTGCTGCAAAAAGATCACACAGACTAACTACAAGCATAGACATGATGCTGTGGCACAGATGATCCACTGGAACTTGTGCCGGAACTACCATTTACCAGTGGCAAAGAACTGGTGATATCATAAGCCCGAAAAAGTGGTCGAAAATGAGCAAGCAAAACTACTGTGGGACTTCCGACTTCAGACTGACCGAATTCTGAAGCATAACACACCAGACATTGTGATCGTGGAGAAAAAGAAAGTATGGATCATCGACATCGCAATCCCAGGAGACAGCAGAATCGAGGAGAAGCAGCTAGAGAAATTAGTGAAATACGAAGATCTAAAAATCGAGCTGCAACGACTCTGGCATAAGCCCATGAAAGTGGTCCCAGTGGTACTTGGCACGCTGGGCACAGTACCAAAGGATCTCAGCGGACATTTGAAAACCATTGGAATTGACAAAATCTCCATCTGTCAATTGCAAAAGGCCGCTTTACTGGGATCGGCAAACATAATTCGCCGGTACATCACGCAGTCCTAGGTACTTGGGAAGCGCCCGACTGGTGATGAAATACGAAATCCAGCATAGTGATCTCGTTTGCTATGTTGTACTGACATAATAATAATAATAATAATAATAATAATAATAATAATAATAATAATAATAATATAATAATAATAATAATAATAATAATAATAATAATTTATTAGATTTGTATGCCGTCCCAGGACTCACTAAATGAGGATTACCTATACACATACTTTCTTCCCTGGTCTCAGCAACTAAGAGCATGATACTTTACAAACAATGCAGCATCTAAGTATCTTTATGCAACTGTCAGGCATCCCAGCAAAACCCACAATTTCTGCTGTTCCTCCTTTTTGGTCTGCCCACTTGATTTGGATTTATGGTGCCTGCCCTATTGATTTTCTCACCAAGCTCCAAAGGGCTTGATTTAATATTGCTATGAAACACCGCAGGAGAATTAAAGTGGTAGATGACTTTCTAGAGTCAGCTCTGGTAAGCCCTGCATTGAGCAGCAAATGGATAACAAAACAGTACTGACCCCATCCAAAACGCTTTCTAAGCTGCACCATCATTAACTTGCTGTGCCTAAAAGTGAACTAGGGTTGAAGACTGGGCTCTAAATTATTAGATCTTGGTACCTTCAACCATAAGTGTCCCAAAAGTGTTTTTTCAGGAGACAACTGGACTTCCTTTTTTTTTCCTTTTGAAGATGTTTTGCTTCTTATCCAAGAAGCATCTTCAGCTCTGACAAGATAATGGGGACCAGAGAGATTTATATTCCTTGCAGACATCCTTCCATTCTCCACTATCCTATCAGAGCTGAAGAAGCTTCCTGGATGAAAAGCGAAACGTCTTCAGAAGAAAAAAAACAAGAAAGTCCAGTTGCCTCCTGAAAAAGCACCTTTGGGAGAACCATGAACTGGATGGTTGAGAATCTCTATAAACCTTATACCATAAGCTCTGTCCTTCCTGATTGTGTTAATCAAGTATATAAAAACAAAAGTAATAATTCCAGTTGAGTTTGATTATTCTTGCAACTCGTGCACTCCAACATAAACACTCCCCCCCCAATTAAAATAACAATATTACAGTGAAGATAGCAAGGGTTACAATAAAATTAATGCAAAGTAAAAATAAAACCATGGCAGTCAGTAGCACCCAAGCAGGCAAGATGTTAACTGTTCTCTTATATGTTAGGGCAGGGGTTGGCAAAGTTGGCTCTTCTAGGACTTGTGGACTTCAACTCCCAGAATTCCTGAGCCAATCATGCTAGCTCAAGAATTCTGGGAGTGGAAGTCCACATGTCATAGAAGAGCCAACTTTGCCTACCCCTGTGTTAGGGGATTGATCGTGTAAGTTCCCTTTAAGAAAAAATCCTGCAAATACAATACTGGGTGGGGTGAAAATTTTCACAGATCAAAATGGAGATTAACAGAGTCCTTTTCTAGGAACAAGAGATCTGGTAAAGTTGATTTAACTCTCAAGTAAGAGGAAAGAGTAGATGTGACAAACAAGATGAATAAGCCAACTACAGTTATAGTCCAGCTCCATAGTCTCTGCATGGGGCAAATAAAACCCCCAATTAACATCCTAGCAATGATGTTTCCAACTAACATACATAGAATATGAATCATAAGACTGGAAGGGACCTCAGATTAATTATTAATATATGTTGATTGATGGATGTCATTGTAAAGGCAGTTGCCCTAGAAAAGGAGAGAAAGAGAAATTGGCCACTAATTTCCGAAAGAATCCGTAACAGTCTCGAGGTTTAAACAGTTCATTTCTTTCACTTCAAAGCACTTTAGTGATCATTGATGACTGTTTTATTTATTTATTTATTTGATTTGATTTGATTTGATTTGATTTGTATGCCGCCCCTCTCCGAAGACTCGGGGCGGCTAACAACAATAAAAAAGACAATGTAAACAAATCTAATATTAAAAATAATCTAAAAAACCCCAATTTAAAAAACCAATCATACATACAAGCATACCATGTATAAATTCTATAAGCCTAGGGGGAAGGGAAAAATTTCAATTCCCCCATGCCTGACGACAGAGGTGGGTTTTAAGGAGCTTGTGAAAGGCAAGGAGGGTAGGGGCAACTCTGATATCTGGGGGGGAGCTGGTTCCAGAGGGTTGGGGCCGCCACAGAGAAGGCTCTTCTCCTGGGTCCCGCCAAATGACATTGTTTAGTCGACGGGACCTTGAGAAGGCCAATTGACTGTTAATTGCCTGATGGGCCTTATTCCTTAACAACGCTTGGGTTTTGAGGTGATCCCAAGTTAACATTTGGCTCAGTTGTGGGGCAAACAGTTCCTAACAGGTAGTAATCAACAAGTAGAAGAACTGGAAACTCATGCTGCAACGGAGCTTTCAATATTTTGTTACCTTACTTGAAAAGGTGCCAGTGCTGTATCTAAATAGAAGAGAGAAAAGACATGCATATGTATTCTAAGCCCAAGTCCAAAACTGAGCAGATAACCTGCAGGAGGAAGCCAAAGAGGATCAGTACCTTCCAGCACTTAGTATAGCCATTTAGAGGCCCTATTAGTATCTTAGATTTCCTGCTGCCTCTCAGAGCAAGCATCAATAGCCACTTAAGGGATTGTTTTTCCTTGGCTGGGAAGCTTTTGCTCTACTGCTTTGGAAGGTAGTTCTTGCCCTGGGAGGGGCCACAGTTCAATGCCAGAAGACATGCTTTCTCTGGTGAAGCTCTTAAGTACATTCCCAGAATCTTTAGTTATAAAAAGATGCCATGAAGGGCTTTACCTATAAAGCCCTTCATGGCACCGGACCAGATTATCTCCGGGACGTCTTCTGCTGCATGAATCCCAGCGACCAGTTAGGTCCCACAGAGTGGGTCTTCTCCAGGTCCCTTCAACTAAGCAATGCCGCTTGGCGGGACCCAGGGGAAGAGCCTTCTCTGTGGCGGCCCCGGCCCTCTGGAACCAACTCCCCCCAGAGATTAGAATTGCCCCCACCCTCCTTGCCTTTCGTAAGCTACTTAAAACCCACCTCTGCCGCCAGGCATGGGGAAACTGAGATCCTCTTTCCCCCTAGGCCGTTACAATTTTATGCATGGTATGTCTGTTTGGTTTTTATTATAATGGGTTTTTAATTGTTTGGATTATTATTATACTGTCTTATTATTGCTGTTAGCCGCCCCGAGTCTTCGGAGAGGGGCGGCATACAAATCCAATAAATGAATGAATGAATGAATGAATGAATGAATGAATGAATGAATGAATGAATGACTATGGGAAGCTAAGTTGAAACAGTAATGGTACTTCAACTCTATGATCTAGTAGTCTAAGGTGGCATAAGGCAGCATGCGTTGTCCTGTGTCTACCAAGGTTGTAGTTGGTTTTTTATGGTGCAACCAGTATTGTCATATGAGTAGAAAAGCTGACCCAGGAAATTTTGGAAATATTTATTATTTATTATTTATTCCTATCACCCATTTCCTCCCACTTATGACTGCTTGTTGCTTGTATCCGTAAGACTTTTATTATTATTGATTGTTTCTTCTTTGCTTATTTGACCCCTATGACCAGGGGTGGGGTGGGAGGAACGCAGTGGAGTAGCGAAAATGGAGCTCCACCCCAGAGCACCCAATTTGCACTGAAAGATGAAAGAAAACGCAGGGCATCCTGCATAAGCCACACCCACAGTGTGGTAGTAAAAATTTTGGCAGCCCTTCACTGCCTATGACAATCATTAAGTGTTGTACTCATGATTCTTGACAAATGTATCTTTTTCTTTTATGTACACTGAGAGCATATGCACCAAAGACAAATTCCTTGTGTGTGCAATCACACCTGGCCAATAAAGAATTCTAATAATTTTATTTATTCGACTTCTATGCCGCGTAATCCCAAAGGACTCAGGGCAGCTCAGAACAATATAAAAATACAATTTACAATAAAAGAAGTCAAATATAAATTAAAACAACAACCCTAGTTAAAACCCAGGACTCAAACAATTCAATCAATACATGACTGTTACTGATTCAGTGGATAAAACCTTATTTTGCACCAGGTGCTCCAAATCTTATTGATTCCTTCCTTCTGGGCTGGAAATGCTGTTTGGTCTCTCTCAGTCATTTCCAAATTCTGTGTATCTATATTCATTCGTTCGTTCGTTCAATTTGTATGCTGCCCAGCTCCCTAAGGATTAAGGACTAGAAACTTGTATTCTTTTGTTTTTTTAAACCTTTCATACTGTTTTCTTAATAAATAGGTGTGTTTGTGGTATATGTCTTTGACATATACAGTACATACTCATGAAAGTGGCTCTAAAATATAGCACAAAAAAAAAATAGGATCACTCACTGCTGTGTGAAATCTTTGTTGGGAGGATGTGCATTGATATTGTATTGTTATACAATAATAGTCTGAATATGTAAAGCTGTTGCAAAATTTTAGAGGACAGACTCTCATTCCTAAAAAGCTCATCATTTGAAATTTGGGTTCCTGAGCTGGAGGATATGTATTAATATCTGATAAGTGATTTCAGGGCCACAGTCTGGCTATTTATTTATTTATTTATTTATTTATTGATTGGTTGGTTGGATTTGTACGCCGCCCCTCTCTGGAGACTCGGGGCGGCTAACAGCAACAATAAAGCAGTGTACAATAGCAGTCTGATGTTAGAAACAATTAAAAACCCATTAATATAAAAAACCAAACATACATACATACATACCATGCATAGAATTGTAAAGGCCTAGGGGGAAGAGGGTCTCAATTCCCCCATGTTTGACAGCAGAGGTGGGTTTTAAGCAGCTTACGAAAGGCAAGGAGGGTGGGGGCAATTCTAATCTTTGGGGGGAGTTGGTTCCAGAGGGCCGGGGCCACCACAGAGAAGGCTCTTCCCCTGGGTCCCGCCAAGTGACATTGTTTAGTTGACGGGACCCGGAGAAGATCCACTCTGTGGGACCTAACTGGTCACTGGGATTCATGCAGCAGAAGGCGGTCCCTGAGATAATCTGGTCCGGTGCCATGAAGGGCTTTATAAGTCATAACCAACACTTTGAATTGTGATCGGAAACTGATCGGCAACCAATGCAGACTGCGGAGTGTTGGTGTAACATGGCCATATTTGGGAAAGCCCATGATTGCTCTCGCAGCGGCATTCTGCACGATCTGAAGTTTCCGAACATTTTTCAAAGGTAGCCCCATGTAGAGAGTGTTACAGTAGTCGAGTTTCGAGGTGATGAGGGCATGTGTGACTGTGAGCAGTGACTCCCGGTCCAAGTAGGGTTGCAACTGGTGCACAAGGCGAACCTGGGCAAACGCCCCCCTCACCACAGCTGAAATATGTTTCTCTAATGTGAGCTGTGGGTCGAGGAGGATGCCCAAGTTGCGAACCTTCGTGGTTCTCCCCCTAGGGTAATGGACGGACAGATGGAATTGTCCTTGGGAGGTAAGACCCACAGCCACTCCGTCTTGTCTGGGTTGAGCTTGAGTTTGTTGACACTCATCCAGGCCCCAACATCCTCCAGGCACCGGCACATCACTTCCACCGCTTCGTTGGCTGGACATGGGGTGGAGATGTATAACTGGGTATGATAAAAGAAGAGAGTACTGTAACATTTTTAGACTAAGAAATCACTTTTGGTATCTTTGCCATGAAACTATCTTTTGTATCTTAATCAATATGAGCTGATTCTTCCATATGTCCTCCATTCCTCCATTATGGTTTAAGAATGGTGGAAGGTCTTAAGCATAAAACATATCAGGAAAGACTTAATGAACTCAATCTGTATAGTCTGGAGGACAGAAGGAAAAGGGGGGACATGATCGAAACATTTAAATATATTAAAGGGTTAAATAAGGTCCAGGAGGGAAGTGTTTTTAATAGGAAAGTGAACACAAGAACAAGGGGACACAATCTGAAGTTAGTTGGGGGAAAGACCAAAAGCAACATGAGAAAATATTATTTTACTGAAAGAGTAGTAGATCCTTGGAACAAACTTCCAGCAGACGTGGTAGATAAATCCACAGTAACTGAATTTAAACATGCCTGGGATAAACATATATCCATCCTAAGATAAAATACAGAAAATAGTATAAGGGCAGACTACATGGACCATGAGGTCTTTTTCTGCCGTCAGACTTCTATGTTTCTATGTTTCTAAGATGAATTGAGTTTTCTGGCTGGTGAATCTTAGTGAGAAGACAGCACTTGTTGGTCTTCTTAACTGCCCAGAAACTGGTTAAAGCAAAGCAAAAACAAAAAAAACCCCCACCACATTTGAGAGGAAGTGTAGAAGGTGGAAGCAAAGGTGGAGACGGGGGTACTCCAATATCTTAATTGCAGTCAAAGAGAAATGAACAAAACTGAAGTGGCTCCCAAGGAGATATTAGAAACCGGCGAGTTGAAAATGAGAATGATTTAATGTCAAATGAGACAAATGCCGAGTTGATACTCCAGTGCCTTACGCTTCCACTTGTCCTTGGCATTGAGAAAATGAGATTTTTAATATCGGAAAAACAGATTGCCATGAAGGCTCATCCATTGTAAATTTGAGCCGCCTTTTAGAGCAGCTTTTAAGCCGAGGATTGGATTGTTCATTCCATTCTACAGTCGCTGCCACGATTTTCATACTAATACAGAATTCCTCCCTCTTTTCTCCTCCACTCTTTTGCATACTGTTTATGCACCAGGGAGGGAAGGAAGGCTGACTTCCTCTTTCAGTCTCTGCTTCTCCCTCTCCTCCTCTTCCCCACGCCCCCCTCCCACTTTAACAAGTTAATTTCATTAATGAATAATGCAGACAGGACAAAGGTTTGTCAGGTTTAACCTCTGCATTAGTCATACAGATTAATGATACTTGCTGTTCTGGCTAGGGAGACAAACCTAGATTCTGTTTGTCAGACTGAAGGGTTGAGGCCTTATGGTTTTGAAATGCCATTATAGGGAGGGATGTCCCATAAAACCTAGTGCCTGTATTCAGCTACTGGATCCCCCCCCCCTTTTTTTGAAATCAAATGATATAGTGAAAAATTGACTCCAATTTACCACTAAGTTTGGAAGTCACTATGAATGTTTGGACCTCATTCTTAAGTCTTATATGTTTTCCCCAACTGTATTGTTTTTAAACATAGAAACATAGAAACATAGAAGTCTGACGGCAGAAAAAGACCTCATGGTCCATCTAGTCTGCCCTTATACTATTTTCTGTATTTTATCTTAGGATGGATATATGTTTATCCCAGGCATGTTTAAATTCAGTTACTGTGGATTTATCTACCACGTCTGCTGGAAGTTTGTTCCAAGGATCTACTACTCTTTCAGTAAAATAATATTTTCTCATGTTGCTTTTGATCTTTCCCCCAACTAACTTCAGATTGTGTCCCCTTGTTCTTGTGTTCACTTTCCTATTAAAAACACTTCCCTCCTGGACCTTATTTAACCCTTTAATATATTTAAATGTTTCGATCATGTCCCCCCTTTTCCTTCTGTCCTCCAGACTATACAGATTGAGTTCATTAAGTCTTTCCTGATACGTTTTATGCTTAAGACCTTCCACCATTCTTGTAGCCCGTCATTGGACCCGTTCAATTTTGTCAATATCTTTTTGTAGGTGAGGTCTCCAGAACTGAACACAGTATTCCAAATGTGGTCTCACCAGCATTCTATATAGCGGGATCATAATCTCCCTCTTCCTGCTTGTTATACCTCTAGCTATGCAGCCAAGCATCCTACTTGCTTTCCCTACCGCCTGACTGCACTGCACTGTTCACCCATTTTGAGACTGTCAGAAATCACTACCCCTAAATCCTTTTCTTTTGAAGTATTTGCTAACACAGAACTGCCAATACAATACTCAGATTGAGGATTCCTTTTCCCCAAGTGCATTATTTTACATTTGGAAACATTAAACTGCAGTTTCCATTGCTTTGACCATTTACCTAGTAAACCTGAGTTTGCCACTACTTCTTCACTTATTAGAATGTTTGCAATCACTGCATGTATGACATGCAGCAAGCTCAGCTATTGCACCGTGGAATTTACATGGCAACTATGGCAGATAATGTAGGAAGCAGCCTTTACAAATGCAGGTGTTGATTATAATGTCAATATAATGGATGCACATCTTCTGGTTTCCTAAATAAACAGGTTACTGAAAAAAGTGAGAGTAGGAAGCCAGGAAGATCATTAGCACCTACCGGTAGTTAGGGCTGGGGGGGAGGAGCTTTAAAGATTTGTATAAGATGCACCCAAATTTTCAACCTTTTTTAGGGAGGAAAAAGATGCATTTTATACTCAAAAAAAAAATACGGTAATCACTCTTGTAGATTTCTCTGGATCTTTCAGAGATCAATGTGAGTTTCCAAAATAGCACATAGTCAAATAAAGCATTAACAGTTTTGAAGTGAGATATGTCTGGTTTCTCTAAGTGATGCAAAACAAATTTAAAATGATATAGTTTCATGGACCTCAAATCATGTTGTCAGCTTATGTTGATTTGTCATTCTAAAGCTATACATCTTTCTGAGCAACTGGTATTTTAGTTCTGTGTTTTATTCAAAAATTATAGCTTAGCAACCCATCAAGTGCAGATGTATTTACATTGTGAGACACTGTAACATATTTTAAAAAGACCCCCCTAACCATCAGTGTGCTGTCTATTTTAAGACAGATTCTGACTTTATATGAGTCTGGTAGAAAATGAAATAATCATTGCTTGTTTGTGTGCAATAACTTCTAAATTAAATGTCCTTATTTGTTTCAGAATGATAACAAATACTGAAGACCTCCAAGAGGCTTTCTGACCTTCCTCTCCCCATGTAAATTATGCTGAGAACCTTTCCAGTGGTGTAAGTACAACTTCCACTTTTTTCCCCTCTGTCTGTGGTCAAAATCTTGAGAGCCAGTAATTCTTCTGTGCACTGCTAAGGAGAGTCAAAGTATGGGAACAAACTCTGGTCGGTTGTTAGGGACTGAGTTTAAATTTGTTTAAATTTGTTTGAAGTATGCCTTCTATCTCCTTGGCTAGCCAGTTGTCAAATCTCAGTCGAGTGAAAGGAGCCTTAGTAATTTTTCTCCCAGTTTCTAGTACTACCATCCTAGTGTCCATGGCGTCCCAACCCAACATATCAGTTGGAACATCATTGGCATAAGTTAGACATCAGGAAGGCTCTCCAGATTTATATCTGTTGGACGGCTTCATTCCAGAAGACTGAAATGACCTAGGAATATATTGTATTTTACTTCATGAAATTTTCCTCCTAAGCTTACAGAAATGTGGTCGTGTGACAATGATTTTCATTAGCTTTATAAAGAGTATTCCTACAACATGGATGTATCCCAGCTTTTGGATCAGTAATTAAAGGTTATAGGAAATGTTTTCCAGATAGCCTAGACTTCCTAGAGAGTAGTAGCTCACTCATATTTGTTGTTACATTTATACAATTTTTCAACATGAAAATTTTGGAGATACTTGTTTTATGAATGTCCTACATTTGTCATAAATATTTCCATTTTACAGATTGCTTAAAATGATTCAGAAAGGATTTGAACTTCAACTTGGGTATTTCTACCTATACAGCATGCAATATTTGTATTTGTGATTGGCAGACATACGGACATAAAGTATTTTGATTGGATGGCTCAAAGTAATAAACATTTCATTTGTTTATAGTGCAGGGAGATTAAAAAGAAAGGGTTTTATTTGGATCTACAGCACTTTTTAAAAAAAAATTTGGCTAGGCTATAAACTGAGAAAATAGTCATTGATTGGTTGCAGCTCTTAAAATTCAGTTCTTTCTTAACCAAACTAAGTTATACATTGAAGCATTCCCTGGAAATATAGTAGAGTACAGTATAGAATATGAATTTGTTAGTCCCTTTTCCCCTTGCTGGGATCAGAGGAATATTTCTTGCAGAGCAAAAAAGCTGAGGTTACCACTATAAGGATAGAGCATTTGGTTTTTACTGTTCAAACTTTACCCAAGCCAAAAGTTTCATAATGCCTGCCAGTTACAAGAACGAGTGGAAGTTTCCTCTGTGATGGACGAACGCTCTGAAATTCAAATCTAGATGATTCTAAATCTAGTTCCACAGTAGGATTCTAACCTGTTTGCTTGAAAATGCAATACACACCTGTGCAAACAAGAAAAACTGTTTTCTTATGCTGATTATTTCTCCTGGCAGATCATGAAGAAATGGATAAAGCAATCAGAGACGGGAATTATTAATTTTGTCTGATTTGTTTCCCCATTCCTCTTTATTCTTAGAAAGTTACTTCAGGACTGATCATTTGTTCAACTTGCCTAAACTGTTTGCCTTCCCCTACTTATTGCCCTGCTAATGTACTAGACCTGTGATGGTGAACCTTTTTTCCCTTGGGTGCCAAAAGAGCATGCACGTGGGCTATCGTGCATGTGAGAGTGCCCAAACCCATAGTTCAATGTCTTGGGAGGGCGAAAACTGCTTCCCCCATCCCTGCGAAGGGCCTCTGGAAGCTGGAAATGGCCTGTTTTGCAACTTTTGGTGGGCCCAGTGGGCTTGCGTTTCGCCCTCCCCAGGCTCCAAAGGCTTCCCTGGAGCTGGAGGAGGGTAAAAATGCCCTCACCCGACCCCTGGAGGCTCTCTGGGAGCCATAGATGTCCTCCAAGAGCATCTGTGCAAGCCAAAAATAGGCTGGCCTGCACACACATGCACATTGGAGCTGAGCTAGGGCAACGGCTTGGGTGCCAGCAGATATGGCTCCGCGTGCCACCTGTGGCACCTGTGCCATAGGTTCGCCATCACTGTACTAGACAGTGATTTCCCACATCCCCAGTTATTATTTATGATAGGGTACTAGAATGGCAAAGGTAGTGTATTTTTGCAGTGATTATTAGAGTGAGTTTCTCCCCAATCTATTCTCTGCTCTTTTTAAAAGGCGGTGCCAGAGGTTAGATATGGCAATTTCATTATGTAACCCTAATTTCACCTGTGGGTGGCAGTGATGAAACTTGATGGTTGGTTGTTGCTCTGGGTGAATCCAGAAAAATCTTGGGATATATTGTAGATTCTTCTTCAGTGGAGTTTTGTGGCACAGGGGATCCTCATCTAGTCAAACCAAGGAAAAAGGATTCCTGGGGTATAAAATTCTGCAAATTACTATTTATCATGGGACATTCATGCACCATTTACTGCTTTGGGGGCCTTGTGTGTGTTGTTTTAGGTTTAAGATAATTTTATTCTAGGTTTTGTTGTGGTTAGCTCTGGCCCAGCTCCTGCCCCAAGGACTGTGGATGTGGGGGAGACATCCACATGCTGCAGGCCTGTTTGGCCCCCGGTGGAATCTGATGATGAAGGCTCCTCTGACCAAGAAGACATGAGTGAGAGGGAGGAGGAGAGTGTGGCAGACAGCTCAGAAGGAGATCAATTATCTAGCTCCTCCTTGGATTCAGAACAAGAGTTAATGATACAGCCACGCATGCAGAGAGCGATGCATAGGCAGCAAGAACTGAGAGATTATTATCAAAGAAAATGAGGCCACCTGTGGTTGGGTGGGGCTGTGGTAATTAGTGAGGCTTCTATAAAGAGCAGCCTGTGGGTTTGGCCATTGTGGAGGATTATCTGATCATTGTCTTTCGTGACTGCTTTACTGACTTTGACATTTGTGTGCTGATTTTCCCCCGCTTTGAAATTCAACCAGGGCGAAGTGTGTTTCACTGTGTGAAAGAAGAAGGACTGTGAATTGCCTCATAGCTGCAAGCTAAGTATCACAGAACTGATAAGGGACTTGTACAAATTACCAGTTTGTTTGGAGACGGGTGCTCTTTGCTATACCAAAAGAGGGCTTAGGTTAAGTGAATTTTCATTATAAAGAACATTGTTTTGAATTTTCAAACGTGTGTGTGTCTGAAATTTGTACCTGTGAATTTTTGGGAGGCGTCTACCAGAGAGCCCGACAGAACAGGTTTCAAGTAAGTTCTCATGATTCATGGGAAGAAAAAGGCATAAGCAAACCCTAAATATATACTTCATGAAACCATTAATAATGTGCTAACCTATATTGATGCACTTTCCCTATGTCTTTTTCTCTTTAATGGATATGCATGACATTCAAATCAAGACTTTTGGTTGAAGGATCCTCTTCCCAAATAGATCTTAATTATTGTGGGATTAACCAAAGAGGTGAAGCCCTCCATGAGAATCAACTGGCATGTCAAAACTTGGCAGAGATTTCGAAGTTCATTTTGTCATGAAATGAGGCTTTGGGAGATGGTTAGCTATTGCCTTGGCTCTTGAAAAGCACTGGAGATGGTTATATATGTATAAAAGTGATATTTATGAACTATTGGGGAAAATTTTGTTTGTTTTCAGATGATGTAAGCATTTTGTTTTTAGAAACCTCAGCATGAAGATATTTTTTTGCCATTGTCAGCTTTTATAGATACTTATGATCAGTGAGTGGAAGAAATACATTTTAACCAGAGGTTTGATTTTATTTAAACAGATAAGTATTCTGTTCCACTCTTTCCCAGACTGTTGTCATTAGGAATTCTGGATTCTGCATTCCCAACATATTTTTTTTGTAAATTTATTCTTTGTTCAATATACAATACATACGGAAGAGAATACACATTAAGTAATATATATAACGATAGAAAGTAAAAAGAAGAGAAGTAGATGGGAGGGAGAGAATATATATGATATAAGAGATAAGGAGAGAATATATATGATATAGATAGATAGATAGATAGATAGATAGATAATAGATAGATAAGGAGAGAATATATATGATATATGAGATAAGGAAAGACAATTGGACAGGGGACGATAGGCACATCAATGCACTTATATACGCCCCTTACTGGCCTCTTAGGAATCTGGAGAGGTCAATCGTGGAGAGTCCTGAAATCCTGAAAAGGATTAGCTTTTTGGGGTGGGGGTGGGGCAGAAGATTGTAGCAATACTAAGCATTTATGTCATACTTGATGTGGATTTACGTAATTGAAGAATATCTGCACTGGACACATTCAGTGGCTGTACATTGCTTAAATTGAGGTATCCCATTGCATTGTAATTAAGACCATGATTTCGCATGATGTCTGGAGGAATGATCAAGACCCGAAAACAATGAAGTTGCTTCCTGCAGCTTTGTGACTTAATCAATTATAGTTATAGCCAGAGTTTCACTTCCGGAGGAGATATGCCATGTTATAACATTGCTAGTGTAGAAAGTTAGTACCCACCCCTCTCCTAGAAGAATGAAATATTTTGAGAAATATTAAAAAGGGCAGGATATTATATTTCTCTAAAGGAGAAACATATTTTAAAGACAGAAAGTAGCTCCCTGCCCCTGGCAGTTAGTATTTGGTGCCCATTAAGAAAGACTGGGCCAGTCTATCTACAAGACAGAAGACCTCCAGCTCTGGACTGATAGGATTAAGACATGACCTTCCAGGACATAATAAGATTGACCCATCTAGCAGCAGAGCTCACCACACGGCACAATCTCCTAAGGACATTGCATCCCCCAACAAACTACAACCAAGCCGGGAGTTCAGACAAACATGACCCTAAGGCAGTGATGGCAAACCTTTTTTCCCTTGGGTGCCGAAAGAGCGTGGGTGTGTGCTATAGCACATGCACAAGTGCTCACACCCATAATTCAATGCCTGGGGAGGGCGAAAACAGCTTCTCTTGCTCCCCAGAGCCCTCTGGAGGCCGGAAATGGCCGGTTTCACAACTTTCGGTGGGCCCAATAGGCTCATGTTTTGCCCTTCCCAAGCATCCTCCCCCATCCCCGCGAATGCGCTCTGGAAGCCAAAAATGCTCCCTCAGAACCTCTGTGTGAGCCAAAAATTAGCTGGCTGGCACACACATGCATGTTGGAACTAGCTAGGGCAGCAGCTCACGTGCCAGCTGATAGGGCTCCATGTGCCATCTGTGGCACCCATGCCATAGGTTTGCCATCACTGCCCTAAGGAATCTGACCACAGCCAATAGTATATATGTTCTTGCACTGGAACATGAAGTTCAGGCGCAAAGCCCAAGAGAAGGTATATATATATTTACAGCAGCACGAAGCTTAAAACTTCAGCCTGATGATGGTGAATGTGATTTCACCGAAACGTCGCATAGACACTCAAAATATTACACGGGGCAAAACCCGAACTCAGAACAATCTACATATATATGTATATATATATAAACCCTCTCTTTCAATTTCATGTGTTCAGCTGCACCAGGACCATGTGCTTGGTGGTTCTGTTCACCATTAAACCGTCTTTCTAATCAGCCTCCATGTTTCCAGTGTCTTTTTCATGGCTTGGAAATGAACCAGATGGAAGTTTCTTCCAACACCAGTTATGTCCAAAAAGAGCTTTTCAAAAGGCAACTAGATTTTCTTAGGTTTTTTCCCTTCAAAATGTTTCACTTCTGATCCAAGAAGCTTCTTCAGTTCACCCCCCAAATAAAGAAAGTATCTCGGAATCATAGACACAGAGACATGATTTCTTGAACAAACCTTGTCCGAGTTAGGAAGAAACCTCTCTGAGCTGAGCTGCCCCTTTGTGAAGAAGGTCTCCTTCTCCATAGTGGGTGGAGCTAACCTCCAAGAATGGGGATGGCACCATCCCCTCAGCCAATGAGGACTGAGTCTGAGGATTGATATTTTCATCCTCCTGCCTCAGTTCCCCTTTTTTTGACTCAGTCCTCAAGCAAGAAAGGAAGCATGCTTTAGCTCCCATTCTTGAGATTAATACCAACTAACACCAACATCGTAAGGGCTCTTCTGGCCTCCAGGAGGCTGTCCACTGAGTGAATCTATTCGGCCACCTGATCCTCTCCAATCCCTTTTGTCTGACACTGCAGGCTTGACACTTTTGCCTCTGCTGAAGAGCCTTCGGACATTGGGTTTTGCAACAAATGGTGTCAGAGACTAGGGTTGCCAGCCACACTTAGGCCTTCCAATGAACAAACTGCTTTGGTATGCCCCATTCTTGGAGATTACCTATACCCACTATGGCGAATGGGTATTGGTCTTACCTGAAACACTCTTTCTCGTAGGGTGGAGCTAACCTCCAATCTCCTGGCATTCAGGACATTAAATTTTTCATATTTGTTTGGACTTTGGAGAGCTACACACAGAGTCTGATCATTGTTCTTCATCAAAGAGGAAGAATTGAGGCTGGAGGACAAAGATATCAGTTCTCAGATTCAGTCCTCATTGGCTGGAGGGCAGTGTCATTCTTGGAGGTTAGCTCCACCCTACGAGAAGACCAATGCCCATTCTCTTGGATTTGTGTTTATTTTTAATAACAAATTTCTCATTTGTACAAGTACAAAAGATTAACTTGACTAACTTTAATAACAATGCTAAATGTTAATGTATAACATATAGTATACAGACAGATCATGTCAAGGTGTTATTGCTAACTAAACAGAAGAGTGTCTAATTAGCTTTTACCCTAGACAAACAGAAGAGTTTTAATTAACTTAGATAAACAGAAGCTGAGTAAATAATATTTTCATTAAGCTGAGTAAATAAGTAGGTTGCTTAGTCAATATCAACCAGACAGGCATTCCACATTCTTGGCAAATATTGATAATCAACCTATAAAAATCCCATTGCCTTTTGAAAAAAGCACCTTTAGGACAACTGTGGCCTCAGTGATTGACTATATCCATGGATATTGTTAGTAAGGAAAACCAATGTAGGCAAATGTACTAAATCAAGATTTGTTTATTGAGTTAAGAATAAAAGCCTCTTCCACATACTGGCAGAATCCAAACTCAATGCTTATACTCAAATTCTCCATTATTTCTTGGATCTTAACTATCCATTCAGCTCCTTCTCTAAAAAGAAAAAAATGTAAAGGCAATGAGAGAGAGAATTTTTATTTCAGATTAGAATTGTGGATAAAAGCATATTATTTATTTATTTATTTGATTTTTATGTCACCCTTCTCCTTAGACTCAGGGCGGCTTACAACATGTTAGCATTAGCACTTTTTTAACAGAGCCAGCCTATTGCCCCCACAATCCGGGTCCTCATTTTACCCAACTCAGAAGGATGGAAGGCTGAGTCAACCTTGAGCCGGTGATGAGATTTGAACCGCTGACCTACAGATCTACAGTCAGCTTCAGTGGCCTGCAGTACAGCTCTCTACCTGCTGTGCCACCCCAGCTCGGGTATTAAAATATTAAATATATTAAATATATTAAAAGAAAATTAAGTAAACAAAATAGAATAAAATATAATTAGTGGAGTTTCATCAATCAAAATCTGTCTGAATATATAAAATTTGGCTATACTCAAGGAGATTGAATAATATTGATCTGACAACATCCTTACATACAAAGGATCAGAATCTCCTGGATATTTTATCAGGTAAGGAGTTATAAGGTAGGTCCTTATAGAGTGTACAATATAACAGGATAGGAGTGGTAGTTTCAATGGCCCTTTGAAGACAGGGGACATGTTTGTATTGTCCTTCCAAAATTGTTTATTTATTTATTAGATTTGTATGCCGCCCCTCTCCGAAGACCCGGGGCGGCTAACAACAGTATAAAAAGACAATGTAAACAAATCTAATATTAAAAATAATCTAAAAAACCCCAATTTAAAGAACCACTCATACATATAAGCATACTATGTATAAATTCTATAAGCCTAGGGGGAAGGGAAATTTCAGTTCCCCCATGCCTGATGACAGAGGTGGGTTTTAAGGAGCTTGCGAAAGGCAAGGAGGGTGTGGGCAACTCTGATATCTGGGGGGAGCTGCTTCCAGAGGACCGGGGCCGCCACAGAGAAGGCTCTTCTCCTGGGTCCCGCCAAACAACATTGCTTAGTCAACGGGACCCGGAGAAGGCCAACTCTGTGGGACCTAACCGGTCGCTGGGATTCGTGCGGCAGAAGGCGGTCCTGGAGATATTGACTATGAAGTTAGTTTTCCAACATTTCCTTGAACTGCAAGCCTTCTATTTCCTGTTTCATAGATATCCCAGTATTGTCCTGGTTTCTGGGATTTCTCTCTCCCTCCTACAGCCAATCTTTATAATTTGTGCCCTCTCACTGGCAAGCTTGGTTAGGTCCTGGTCAGCTCAGTGAGAAAGATGGAGATGAGCAGTAAGACCATTCTGGTGGCAATGCAACCCTACTGCAGATATAAGAGGATGTGGCCATTACCCATGTGGAAGTATCCATGAAGGATACAAACAACTCTAAGTAATAGTGTGCTAATGATAGATTTTGAAAGCCCTAACAAAGTGGATTTTAAATCGTCATTAGTGGAGGACAGAGTTTGATCTGAAATCTGAAATCCACGTCTGCCTGGCAAAATAACTATTGTGCAACACAAAGCCCCAAATTCCACTTAATAGCTGAAGGACTTCAAGACAAAAGAATGCTTCTTCCATTCTATTATTCTATTATCCTATTGCTATTCCATTCTTGCCTTGCGTTGTACAAGTCGTGTTGGCGAGCATTTGATTATGCTGGGTTTATTTTCAGATGTCTCGGGCTGTCCTTATTAACTGTCATTGCTCTGATCGAAAGTGCACAACAGATTTCTGCATTTGTAGCATCCTGCTTTGCATGCCTAAACAGAACATTTTGGAGAGGCAGATGGGCAAACCCGGTCTGCTTTACAGTTCTAACCTGAATGTCGCTAGGGCTGAGCAGTTGTAAGAAGAGACTGATGTCTAAACATCAAAGTGGGTTGAAGGGAGAAAAGTTAACAAGAGAGGATGTAAACCTTTCCTTTAAAATCCCTCACTCTTATGACTGTTTAACCTTTACCTGTTCTCTGGATTCCTCTGATAGAGACTGTTGCAATGAGCCTCTGGCATAGGAATCTTCTGAAAAGGGTTAATCACCCTGGAATGACTCAAAATTAAGAATAAAGTCAACCACTTTGTTGAAAGGAAAACAGGTTCTCATAGTGGCAAAGATGACATCTCCAGGAAGGCAACACACAGAACAGAAGGACAATGGCGGCCTCTTTATTTATTTGTTTGTTTGTTTATTTATTTATTTATTTATTTATTCATTCATTCATTCATTCATTCATTCATTAGATTTGTATGCCGCCCCTCTCCGTAGACTCGGGGCGACTCACGGCAATAATAAACAATATGTAACAAATCTAATAATTTAAAAGAAACACTAAAAGCCCCATTATTAAAAGCAAACATACACACAAGCATACCATACATAACTGTATAGGCCCGGGGGAGATGTTTCAATTCCCCCATGCCTGACGGCAAAGGTGGGTTTTAAGGAGTTTATGAAAGGCGAGGAGGGTGGGGGCAGTTCTAATCTCAGGGGGGAGCTGGTTCCAGAGGGCCGGGGCAGCCACAGAGAAGGCTCTTCCCCTGGGTCCCCCCAGGCGGCATTGTTTAGTTGACGGGACCCGGAGAAGGCCAACTCTGTGGGACCTAATCGGTCGCTGGGATTCGTGCGGCAGAAGGCGGTCCCGGAGATATTCTCCACTGCATCTGGAAGGAGAGTCCAACATGGGTATTTAACCAATCCGATTGGTAGAGACTGAGTAAAAATTTACATAATAATAGTTACCGCCCCCTTGCAGTCCCCCCATGAGCTCAGTTTTAAAAACTCAGTCCCAGAGTAGAGACATACTGAGTTTTGCTGAATAAATTTTAAGGTGTTAGTACCAGTTTAATCTTTTTTCTTTTGTCTCCTTACAGATCTGATCAACGTTGGAGGCAGGGGTCTCTGTCCTCCGTGGACAACACCCCCAACGATCTCCTTAGGGGCTGCTTCCCCCCGAGGGAACTGCCCCCAAGAGGAGCACCTCAGCCCGGAGTCCCTGGCCTCAGCGGTCAAACAAGGGCTGCGAGCCGAAGGTGGGGGGGTCCGCCCCCCCCACTGGGAGGCTCGAGGAGAACGGCGACCCCTGGAGGGGCTCGCAGGCAGCGCCGGAGCCCGAATCAGCTGTAAAGCGGCAAGGAATGCCGCGGAGACTACCGCCGCCGCCGCAGCCGCCAGCGCTGGGATCGCCGCGGCTGGACTGGGCGAGCCCTGGAGGGCCGAGAACGGGCTGGAAGAGCCCGAAGAAGCGGCGAAAAGGGGAGGCGAGCGCAAAAGACCCGCGAAAATGCTGGGCAGCGCCATTTTGACTACACCCCCCCCACGGAGCGCAAGGCGCCATCCGGAAGGGCTTCCGGCAGCTGAGAGGCGCGAATTGGGCTACGGCTCTAATGCGCAGCCGCAAGGGCGAGGCCAGCATCAGCAGCCATTTTTTCTATCGTGACGAAGCTGTTGAGAGGCAATTTTCTCGTAATTCTCCTATTACAACACCGGAGCTGTGAGTACAATGGAGGATAAGCCCAATACCGAGAAAGCCAGCTCCCCAGTGGTGAGCAAGGAGAAGGCTAAGGGGAAGGATAAGGAGAGGTCAAAGCCCTCCCAGTCCCCTGCTTCGGTGGCCTCATTAAAAGAGGCAGAAAAGCGCATAAAGGCGCTAGAGAAGAAATTGCAGGCAGCCTTGCACCCCTCCCCTTCTCCAGTACCTCTGACTCAGAGGCAGCCAACCACGCCTGAACCTGGGACCCCTCAGTCAGCCTTTGGACACCTGGGACCCCTACAGGAGGGTGACTGGTCCCCAGAGGGACAGTTCATGTCATTGCCACAGGCCCCGTCTCCAGCCTTGTCCTGGACTAGACCTGAACCTTCCGGGATCCCAAGAAGGGGCACCCAGGCACCTTCTGCCACATTTACACCTACAGCGGCGGGGCTGCGTCCCCAGACTGGTTCGTGGCAGCACATGGCTCCAGAATTACAGGAGATGTTTGCAAATGTCTATGCTCAAGGAGTGACTGCCGGGACAGGCCAACAAGTGAACCGTTCTCAGACTCAAGCAAGAAGCCTTTGGCCAATACCGCCCCCCTCGGGTTTGGGGTCTCTGTCAGAGGATCCGGACTTTGGCGAGGACAGTGATAAAGACTATGATTTCTCAGAGGATGAGAACACTCCAGAACAGCAGCCAGTGGCTGGACTGTTTAAGCCCACGCTGTTTCGGACTCTGCTTTTTAAGGCAAAGCAGGTAATGGACCTGCAGGGAGCAGCTAAGACACCAGAAGCAGAGACCGGCAAGACATCTGCTTCCCTTTTAAGAGAACCCCAACCCGAGTCGGACCACATCCCGGCATCGCATATCTTTGTTGAGGGAGTCAAAAAACCCTGGCAACACCCCGCAGCGGCTCAGGGCCCTTCGAATTTGGAGCGCAAGTTCTACACATTCGACGATGAGGTGGAAAAACTTTTGGAGTTTCCCCCCATTGACCAGCCAGTAGTCACACTGGTTTCCAGTGCCCTTGTACCGTCAGAGACGGGGGAGAGCTTGAAACCAGAGGACAGAAAGGCGGAAACCCTATTACGCAAGACCCACCAAATGGCGAGCTGGGGTTTCAGAGCGGCTGCTGCGGCCTCCTTCTTCAACAGGGCCTCCATCATGTGGCTCCAGGAGCTGCAGTCGCGCCTTGGCCCGGAGGAAGCCAGACTTCGCCAGGATATCAGCAAACTACAGGCCGCAGCTGAGTTTTCCGCCGACGCCACCCTACACGCAGCTAAGTTTGCAAGTAGGGGCATGGCCACTACGCTGTCGTCACGCCGACTCTTGTGGCTGAGAAATTGGCCAGCGGACTTGAAATCAAAATGGCGCCTGGCTTCAGCTCCACTGCAGGGATCGATGCTCTTCGGTGACATTTTGGATAAAGTCCTCATAGAGGACAAGGATAAGAGGAAGGTCCTCCTTAAGTCCAATAGACGCCAAGACCGTCGTTTTACTCCCTACACCAGACGGCAGAACCCACGTTGGGATGCTTCTACCGGACAAGGACAGGCGCAGAGAGGTTTTCACCAGAATCAGTACTCCCAGCAATCATTCAGGAATGATCGAGGATCTTATCAGGATCGCCCCAGAGGCTTCCAGCAGTCCAGGCGGCCCTTTCGTGGAGGCAACCAGAGGGGATATCGTCGCTCCAAATGACTCCTCCGGGCCCCTACCTCTAGGAGGGAAGCTGCAACACTTCAGCCCCTCCTGGCTGCTCACTTCCTCGGACAAGTGGGTTCTAGCCACCGTATCGGAAGGACTTCGTCTGGAATTCATGGGGCCTCCTCCTCATCGCTTTGTAAGTTGCCCGAGGCTCCGGGACCTTCACAAGAGGCAACAGATCCGCAAGGAGATTGCCCATTTACTGGAAATACAAGCCATCGAACAGGTACCTCAGCAGGAGGTTGGCAGGGGATTTTACTCCAGGATCTTCCTGGTACCCAAGACTTCAGGAGGATACCGAATGATACTGAATTTGAAACAACTCAATATCTACATCAAGTACAGGAGATTCCATATGCACTCCTTACAGACTATTCTTCCCTCGGTACGTTCCAGGGACCTGTTGACTTCAATAGATTTAAAGGAGGCCTACCTCCACGTACCTGTGCACCCGGCACACCGGGAATTCCTCAGGTTCTGTTCAGAAGGCGTACATTACCAGTACAGGGCGATGCCCTTCGGCCTCTCCTCGGCCCCACGGACTTTTACCAAGTTGCTGGACGCCCTGACGGCCAGTCTTCGGTCTCATTCTATCAGACTGATGGCCTACCTGGACGACATAATCATTTTGTCCAGGTCTCCCAGGCAGGCCAGAGAGGACTTAGCCAGGACAATATGGACACTAGAAGCGCATGGCTTCACTATAAACGTGGAGAAAAGTCAGCTGTCTCCAACAACCAGACTGCAACATCTGGGTTCCATCATCGATACCATATCAGGCAAGGTAACCCTTTCTCCCGAGAGGCAGGAGAACATTCACCGTCTGGTTTCCGGCTTGATCCGCCTCAGACGGGCTCCGCTGGCGCTATTGTCAAAGGTGCTAGGAACGTTGGTGTCAGCCATAGGTATAGTTCCCTGGGCCAGACACCACATAAGAGGCCTTCAGTGGTTTCTCTTGCCAGCCCAGAGGGCCAGGGTCAGCCACTCACAAAGGATTATCTTCCTACCAAGGAGAGTCAAAGAGTCGTTGAAGTGGTGGCTCACCGCAGCAATTCAGGAGGGTTCCCCCTTTCGTACTCAAGACCGTCTCATTCTGACCACAGACGCCAGTTTGTACGGGTGGGGTGCCCACCTGGGACGTCATATGGCCCAAGGACAATGGACAGTAGAGGAATTGGCTTCGGTCAATATCAACTTCTTAGAACTAAGAGCAGTGTTTCTAGCCCTGTTGGCCTTTGCCCCCCTAGTAGAGGGCAAACACATACTTATCTTAACAGACAATGTAGCAACCAGGGCCCACCTGAATCATCAGGGGGGCACGAGGTCTCAACGTCTCATGGAGGAAACTATGCGGCTCTTCACCTGGGCCGAGACCCATTTAGCGTCACTAACCGCGGAACATATCGCAGGGATCAGCAATTCCACAGCGGATTGGCTCAGCAGGGCTACCCTGGATCCGTCAGAGTGGCGACTCGATCCAGGCCTGTTCTACCAGTTGACCCAGAGGTTTGGGGTCCCCCTAGTGGACCTATTTGCCAGCGGCCAGAACACTCAGCTTCCGAGGTTTTTCACACGGTTTCCGGATCCAGGAGCAGAGGGGACCAACGCCCTACTGTCACCTTGGCCTCCAGGTCTCCTGTACGCCTTTCCCCCCGTGAATCTCATCCCGAAGGTGGTGGAGAAGATTCTTCACGAGGAGGCGGAAGTGATCTTACTAGCACCGTATTGGCCACGTCGCCCGTGGTTCGCGGACTTGGTGGAACTTTCAGTGTCACCCCCGTGGAGGATTCCAGATCGGATCATCTCGTTGAGCCAGGGGAATCTGAAACACCCAGATCCTCAATGGCTACACTTGACAGGTTGGCACTTGAAAGGCATAAATTGAAGCAGTTGGACTTACCAGAGAAGGTTATAGATACCATGCAGGCTGCCAGGCGCCCATCGACTTCACGAATTTATCAGGCGACCTGGGCTGCGTTTTGTAAATTTTGCGACAAGGATTTACGGGATCCTAAAGAAGCTTCTGTAATTACTGTTTTAGAGTTTCTGCAAGCAGGGGTGGAACGTGGCTTAGCCCCTAATACTTTGAGGCGACAGGTGGCAGCCCTAGCCACCATGATTCAGACTCCAGAGTCTCGTCCCTTGGCTCAGCATCCTTGGATCAGAGATTTTATTAAAGGAGCCACGAATAAACATTCTCCACCTGTCAGGAGATTTCCATCCTGGGACCTCACGTGGGTACTTAAGGCCTTAACTAAGCCTCCCTTTGAACCATTGAGGTCTATACCAATTAGGCTACTTTCCATCAAGACAGCCTTTCTTGTAGCTGTTACATCTGCACGCAGGGTGTCGGAGTTATCGGCGTTATCCGTGAGACCTGACCTCTGTGTCTTTTATCCGGATAGGGTGGTTCTTCGTTTGGACCCCACCTTTGTACCAAAGGTAAATACAGTGTTCCATAGGAAGCAGGAACTTATTCTTCCAGATTTCTGCTCTCATGGGAGTCATCCATCAGAGCTACTGTGGCATAAGGTGGATGTCCGGAGAGCTCTCAAGATTTACATTAGAAGGACAGAGGAGTTTCGTAAGTCTGAGAATCTTTTTATTTCATTTTCTGAATATAGGAAGGGACTTGGATTATCGGCAAAATCCATTAGTCGGTGGATTAAGGACTGTATCTCGGAAGCCTACAAGGCTGGAGGGCACACAGTTCCAGAAGGATTGACAGCTCACTCAACCAGGAGTGCGGCGACTTCGGCGGCTTGGTCTACTCAAGCATCGATAGAAGACATTTGTCGAGCTGCAACCTGGGCAGCCCCTACAACATTTATTAGACATTATAAGTTGGACTCCTTTGCTTCAGCGGAAGCGGCCTTTGGCAGGAGGGTTCTTCAAAGAGTTTGTGTTTCTCCTAAGTCCCTAGTTAGACCTTCTCCCTCCCATGGGCTTTAAAGATCTTTGGTATATCCCATGTTGGACTCTCCTTCCAGATGCAGTGGAGAAGACCCGTTGTACCTACCTGAACGGTCTTCTCGATGCACTGGAAGGAGAGTCCAAACCCACCCGGTAGTTGAAGTTCAGGGACACCGGAGGTTGGGTTGGTTCATGAGTTATTGCATTGGTCAATAAAAGTTGGTTATCCTCTTAAGTGCCTTTCGTTTTTAAAACTGAGCTCATGGGGGGACTGCAAGGGGGCGGTAACTATTATTATGTAAATTTTTACTCAGTCTCTACCAATCGGATTGGTTAAATACCCATGTTGGACTCTCCTTCCAGTGCATCGAGAAGACCGTTCAGGTAGGTACAACGGGTCTTCTGGCCCGATGCCATGAAGGGCTTTATAGGTCATAACCAACACTTTTGCTGTTGTTCTGCTATTCTTTGTCTACAAAAATATATACTGGTATTGAATCTTAGTGTCCATTTAGATAAATTTTTTCCATCACAATTTGTCCCTAATCTCACCCTTCTTCCAAGGTTGCATCAGTCACCACTGCAACTAAGTCTGTCCCCCCTTTTCTTCCCTTCTTTCTACTTTTTCCAACATTAGAGTCTTTTCCAGAGAGCGAGATCTTCATATGTGCCCAAAGTGAGATAATTTGAATCTGGCTACTTGTGCCTTGAGTGAGAACTGTGGGCTGATTTCTTTGATGATCTTTTTTTTTCTTGGTTGTCCATGATATTCTTAGGAGTCTTCTCCAACAACAAAGTTGAAAAGTATTAATATTCTTTCTGTTCTGCTATACATAGACTGGGTTACTTGAAATTGTCTTTGGATTTCATTTTAACAATGAAGAGTGGGCTAGATGTTTCCACACCCCCCCCTCATCATTATCAAAGCTCAGTTAAACATCATTAAATCAGTGGGATTTACTACAGTAATCCCTGAGTCTAACATCATGTTACTCCAATAAAGTAAGAAAAAAACCCAATTCAGCAAAAGCAAAAAAAAAAAAAGACCAGGAAAGAGGAAAACATATTGATATATTATTCTCGTAATATTCCTTTGCCATTGTTTATTTTATTCCATTATCTTACTTTCTGTTTTTGTTTGTTCATTTTTATTATTGTAAACTGCCTATTCACCCATCGAATGTGAGATTAGCGCCAAATAAATTTAACAAATAAATAATGTAGCCCATTATACAGAACATCTCAAATGTTTTAGCATGATAATTCGCTGACCTGAAGGAGAACTACGGTAGTTCAGCTAGAAGAGGAACCAGCTAGAGATACATTTTCAGCACATGAAAATGAGTAGTTCTCACTTCTGCGGCAAGTAGGTGGAGGAGAGCTGAAATAATTGCAATTTAAGAAACAAGTCCACAAAAATTTATTCCTAGATGAATTTGAAAATTCCCAATCTCCATAACTGCTTTTAAAAACACATATTCACTCTGATTTAAGACAGACAAAAAACTTTAATGCAGAAATATGGGAAGAAATTAAAAATCCTGATTGGTTTGCATTGTGAGAAAAATAATTTTTCCCCCCAGAGATGGTTAAATTTGACATGTTCCTGCTCTTGTAGTTTCATAAGCGGAATAACGTTTTGCAAATATGTTCTGCTTTTTGTTTATTAAATCTAAAAACAAACGACCAGATCCTGCTTTTTCTTTTTTTTAATGGGCTAATTCCTGCAAAGAAAAAAACAGTTCACCCTTCTCCCATAAGAAACAAATTAAAGTAATACAATTAAAGTAGTTGTAGCGAATTAGAAGGGCTTCAAACATTATGTAGTGATAAACTGCTAATGGGGATGCATGTCCCTTAATTAACAAGGAGCATCACATTATTCTTAAATGTCTGGTTGCAGAATTGCCTCGTAAATTGGCTTGTTAAACACAGGACACCTTTACATTAGGGATTTGCATGCAGTTTACAAGTAGAATTGCTGTGAGCTTAACTCTACCATTAAAAAGGTAAGATGTTGCTGGGAAGAGTATGGTGTGTATTGTCTTCTATCTCCACCATGCAATTTTCTTCTTGAATTTCTGAGTGCTTCCAAAGAGTAGGGCATCATTAAAAACTGGGATTTTCTCTGTGGCTTGAAAAATGTTATTGTGTGTGACAGCCTTGTTAAAATCAATTGCACAGAATGCAGAATAGGTTCACATCGGCACAGGTGAAAGAAGCAGCTAATTCTGTATCTGTAACATAGATACCCTATACAGTATAGTATTTACATGCATTGTCCAAAATTGCATCTTTGGAAAATGTAATGGGCATACTATATAGTCCTATGCATAACTTTCAAAATAAATACCGGAGTATAAGACACACCATTTCCCCTTAAAAGAAACTGAAAATCTGGGTGCATCTTATATTCTGAAAAATATGGTAGGTTATTTTGGGGGGACAGTGGGGGATTTAGAGTAAGTGTATTAAAGACTGTAGTCTATTATATCTTCATTTCTTTGGTTTTCTAAATGGAACATTTTAGGGCTATACAAGCACATTGGCTTTAAAGATTGAAAAGTACTTCAGGAATGTCTGCTATTTCTTAAAGCGGTTGTATATTTTTGGAAATATGTACTTGTTCCTTGTAGAAGAAACAGCAGCATAATCTCAGGATAGGATAGATTTTGTTTAAGTTATTGCAAACAAATGTCCTCTTTTTTTTTCTTTTTTCTTTTAATCTGAAGTGTTACATAGGAACATTTGTTCCTAGTAGATATTGAGCCTAATTATCCAAAATTTGTGGCTGGCCTTGCTGCTAGTCATTGTCAAAACTCACAAAGTCCCTGATACCTATTCGCTCTTTTATTTTTACAAATTAAAAAAGTTTTTTAAAAAGTGTTTGTTTATCCAAATGTAATTATTGCTAATAATTAATTGAACGGATCACTTTCATAAATATGATTTATAGTTCTCAGTGTTTTTTCTTGGTTCTGCAATTTATTTATTTATTTATTACATTTGTATGCCGCCCTTTTCCTAGGACTCCGGGCAGCTAACAGCATATAATATAACAATACAGTACAATGGCAAATCTAATTAAATTTAAAATTACAATCTAAAATCCAATATTTAAAGACAATCATACCAGTTCAATCATACAACATATATCTCATTTCGTTGGCCAGGGGGCTGAGACCTAATTGCCCCAAACTTGGCGACATAGGTGAGTCTTATGGAAGGCAAGGAGAGTGAGGGCAGTGCGAATCTCCAGGGAGAGTTGATTCCAGAGGTTGCTCCCCCCCAACTCTGTGGAACCTAATCGGTCGCTGGGACTCATATGGCAGAAGGCGGTCCTGCAGGTAATCTAGCCCGATGGCATGTAGGGCTTTATAGGTCATTACCGACACTTTGAATTGTGTCCGGAAACCAATCGACAACCAATGCAGTCCGTGGAGTGTTGGAGAAATATGGGCATGCCTAGGGAGGCCCATGACCGCTCTCATGGCTGCATTTTGCACAATTTGAAGTTTACGAACACTCTTTAGAGGTAGCCCCATGTAGAGAGCATTGAAGTAGTCGAACCATGAGGTGATAAGGGCATGAACAACTGTGAGCAGAGACTCCCTGTCGAAATAGGGCTGCAGCTGGGGCACCAGGCGAACCTGGGCAAATGGTCCCCTGGCTGAAAGATGATGGTCCAAAGTTAGTTATGGATCCAGGAGGACATGTACCCTCTCTGAGGGCATCAGAATTTCTCCCCCCATAGTAATGGATGGACAGATGGACGTGTCCTTGGGAGGCAGAACCCACAGCCACTCAATCTTGTCGGGGTTGAGTCTGAGTCTGTTAATATCCATCCAGATCTTAACAGCCTCCAGACACTGGCACATCGCTTCCACTGCTTCACTGAGTGTACATAGGGTGAAAATGTATAGCATACAAATCTAACAATTATTATTATTATTATTATTATTATTATTATTATTATTACTATTATTATTATTATTATCATTATTATTATTATTACTACTACTACTATTATAGGAGTTGAGGTCCACATCTCATAGAAGAGCCAACTTTGCCTACCCCTGCCCTAGACAAACAGAAATATTTCCTTAAACTAGTCAAATGGCTGGGTTGTCTCAAGCACGTAACTACTTAATCCAATCATGGTTGGTTTCACCTTTGCTCTTAGATTAACTTTTACCTTAGATACACAGAAAGGTTTTAGGTGAAGGGAAGCGTAAGTGAATAATTATTTCCTTAAATTAATCAGAAGAGGTGAATTACCTTTTGACCAGGCATGTAGGTTTAATCTCCTCACCTCTGCAGGGGCATTCCCGTTCATGCAGTAATGGAAGGTTAACCCACAAGAACAACAGACATGTTTACAATTTTGAGAACTGTTGAGTGTTCAAAAACTGGCTGCCATGAGTAGGATGACTTTCTTCACAAAATGGCTGCCTAAGTACCAAACACCCATTTACCAGAACTGTTAAATTTTATTCCTTCCTCTTCTTGTTGCTAATTCAGTGAGAATCTCTTTGCCTCTCCAATTTCTTTCTTTCTTTCTTTCTTTCCTTCCTTCCTTCCTTCCTTCCTTCCTTCCTTCCTTCCTTCCTTCCTTCCTTTCTTTCTGTTGTGGTTAGCTCTGGCCCAGCTCCTGCCCCAAGGACTGTGGATGTTGGGGAGACATCCACATGCTGCAGGCCTGTTTTGTCCTCTCCCCCCCCCGGTGGAATCTGCTGCTCTGACCAAGAAGACATGAGTGACAGGGAGGAGGAGAGTGGGGCAGACAGTTCAGAAGGAGATCAATTATCTAGCTCCTCCTTGGATTCAGAACAAGAGTTAATGATACAGCCACGCATGCGGAGAGCGATGCATAGGCGACAACAACTGAGAGATTATTATCAAAGAAAATGATGCCACCTGTGGTTGGCTGGGGCTGTGGTAATTAGTGAGGCTGCTATAAATAGCAGCCTGTGGGTTTGGCCATTGTGGAGGATTATCTGATCCTTGTGTTTCGTGACTGCTTTACTGACTTTGACTTTATGTGTGCTGATTTTTCCCCGCTTTGAAACTAAACCAGAGCAAAGTGTGTTTCACTTTGTGAAAGAAGGACTGTGAATTGCCTCACAGCTGCAAGCTAAGTATCACAGAACTGATAAGGGACTTTTACAAATTACCAGTTTGTTTGGAGACCAGTGCTCTTTACTATATCAAAAGAGGGCTTAGGTTAAGTGAATTTTCATTATAAAGAACATTGTTTTGAATTTTCAAACGTGTGTGTGTGTCTGAAATTTGTACCTGTGAATTTTTGGGAGGAGTCTGCCAGAGAGCCCCACAGAACACTTTCTTTCTTTCTTTACAGGAAAAATGTATTCTCTTCAAAAGCATAAGGTTGTAATCCAGCATTTTCATTTTTTTTAAAGAATAACTTGGAGGATTGATTGGACCTAGAGAAATATTTTAAAACAAAAGGGCAGACCAGGGTTCATTTTATATTTTATTTTTGAGACAGGAGGCACTAGAAGATAGCAGTTACCTATCTCTGCATTAAAAAGGTGTCCCCAATCACGGCTTAGAATAAAATAACTTTCTGGCCATATCTAGGGATGTACAGTGGTACCTCGGTTCTCAAACGCCTCGGTTTTCATACATTTCGGATTTGAAACAATTTTTTCTGCAAAAATTTGCTTCGGTATCCAAACAAAAATTCGGATACTGAACAGAAAATTTTGTTTACTATCCGAAATGTAAGATCTGAGGGGACGAGGTCAGAGGGAATGGGAGTCGGAATCCCGACACACCCCTCCTGGCCGCCCTCTTAACAGCCTCCCAGTCTCTACCTTGTAACTGCTCCAAGCTGCAGGGAGGGTAGGGCTGGCTGCAATACCGGCAGCTTCGGGGGGCTCCTTTCCTCAGCGGTTCAGTTCGGTACCTCCAGGCAGCTGCACCAACTATTTCCTTCGCGGCGGCGGCTCCGGCGGCTTCCCTACGAGGAGGAGCAGCGTCAGGAACGTCATGTGATGAAGGTAAGCCGCCGGAGCCGTCGCTGCCGGGAAGGAAAAAGTTGGTGCAGCTGCCTGGAGGTACCAAACTGAAGTGCTGAGGAAAGGAGCCCCCCAAAACTGCCGGTATTGCAGCCAGCCCTACCCTTCCTGCAGCTTGGAGCAGTTACAAGGTAGAGACTGGGAGGCTGTTAAGAGGGCGGCCAGGAGGGGCGTGTCGGGATTCCTACTCCCATTCCCTCTCACCCCGTCCCCTCAGATCCTTATCCCATAGGAAATAGAGGAAATACTGTAGATTTAATTGGTTCCCAGCAAGTCAATGGGCTGGGAACCAATTAAATCCATTTCCATTATTTCCTATGGGATAAATTAATTCGGTTCTCAACCAAATCGGTTCTCAACCACACTTCTGGAACGGATTGTGGTCGAGAACCGAGGTACCACTGTATATTTCTGTAATTTCTGTAATTTCCAGAAACATTGAAGCTATGGGAATATCCCCCCACATACATGCACACTTTTCCCCTTTGGTAAGGAAAATGAAATATGTGGGAAAATGGAATTATATACAATAATTAATTTTAAGTTATCTTAGAGACTAAGTTAATTTATAGATGTTTTATGTATAACCTGATTGCTGTATTCAATATATAACATTGTGTATAATAATATGACGGGGGGAATATTTGTATATTGTAGGAGACTTTGAGACGTATTTACTTTTTTACATTTTCATTTATTTCTTGATTAATGTTAATGTTCCCAAATATAGCATGGTATGATTTATATGTGATCTAAAATTAAACTACATTTTTTCCCAATCTTAAAAAATAATACACAAAAAAGGCTTTGAGATTTTAAAACAGAGGAAAATTGTTTTCTGGTGGTGTTTCCCCCCCTGTTTTTTAGGGAAGGGAGATAGAGTTCTATGTCTGTATCCATAGTTTTTGCAAGATATGCTTCTTACAGGTTTCTTTCTATTAATATCTTATCTTCTGTTCACTGTAATAAGTCAAAGTTTGAATGATTTTCCTCTGTATATTGGATTATTGCTTTACTTGTAATTTCATGATATTCTTCTGTTGCTGGGCACATTTCTTTCTTTTTAAAAATGTATATTTTATTGATTAATTCTAATACAGTATTTATTTTGAAGGCCTTTGGGTGGGAAATTGACTTAAAATGCTAATATAAGTAAAACTAACATTGCTTCTGAAATGGGGTGGGGATTTACAAAATCAGATCACTGAATTGATGTGCGAACTTGCTTTAAAAAGGGGCGGTCAGACCTCTATTGATAATTATTGATTCCAAGGAGCTGAACTGAAATATAATGTACAGTATAAAATGTAAAATTAACAGTGACAAATGTTTGCCTGCAGGCTTATAATTCTAAATAAACAGACATACAAAGAAGAATTGGACCAGAATAATATAGTCAAATCTCCCATCCAGTTTGCTCAGTGTTGCCTAATCTGTCAACAGCTCCCTGGGATTTCAGATGCAAGATTTTATGTATTTATTTTATTTATTTGTTCATTTTCTATATTTCCTAGACTTATCTAGGAAATTTAGAAGTATTTTTAATAGGAAAGTGAACACAAGAACAAGGGGACACAATCTGAAGTTAGTTGGGGGAAAGATCAAAAGCAACGTGAGAAAATATTATTTCACTGAAAGAGTAGTAGATCCTTGGAACAAACTTCCAGCAGACGTGGTTGGTAAATCCACAGTAAATGAATTTAAACATGCCTGGGATAAACATATATCCATTGTAAGATAAAATACAGGAAATAGTATAAGGGCAGACTAGATGGACCATGAGGTCTTTTTCTGCCGTCCGTCTTCTATGTTTCTATGTTTCTATCAGGGTGATTGAACAGATGAACACTAAGGCATCCTATATGCAAGAGAGTGGTACTACCGTGGAGATGTGGGCTTTCTGGAGTGGGAAAACAGAAATAGGAAAATACGATAGATGAAGAGAAACTCTTACTTTCAAAACAATCAATTATTGAATAATAAATATGCCTGCCACGAGGCTCATTCTGAAACGTGGGTAGAATATCTTTGTGCTATGTCAGAGTATAGTGGCTGATAATATTGTATGGTGAGGAGAGAGACTGCATCTACATTTGGTGGAACTGAATTAAATGAAATATGTTTTTTTATCTTTTCACCCCTAGTCTGCTGGAAACCATGTTTCACTACACAGATGAACCCAGATTCACCATAGAGCAAATAGACCTACTTCAACGCCTGCGGCGTACTGGTATGACACGCCACGAAATCCTTCATGCTTTGGAAACCTTTGACCGTCTTGACCAGGAACACAGTGACAAGTTTGGCCGGCGGTCTGCCTACGGGAGTGGATCCTGTAGTAACAGCACCAACAATGTTGCAGCGTCTTCCTCTACAGCCACAGCTTCCACACAGACCCAGCACTCTGGGATGTCCCCGTCTCCAAGCAACAGTTATGATACCTCCCCACAACCTTGCACTACCAATCAAAATGGGAGGGAGAGTAACGAGAGGTTGTCTGCCTTCAATGGAAAGATGTCGCCGACACGTTACCCTCTGGCGAATAGCATGGCTCAAAGGTCATATAGCTTTGAAGCCTCTGAGGAGGACTTGGATGTAGATGATAAAGTAGAAGAATTGATGAGGTAGGCAAAGTTGTATGTTATGGATCAAGAATTACCCATTCCCAGCCTTTTTTCTCTTCCCATTCCTGCAAAGGCACTTCAGAGGGTTGGATAGTTCTGAATTGCTTTGTTTATTTCCCCAGATCAAAGCTTAGCTGTCTTAGTTGGATTGAAGGGGAAGCCTTAGCACTTTGTTCATCTGGTGCATTCTTCACAGCCTTAGTTTGGATCTGAATGATGATCTAATGCAAAAACTGACATGGTGAAACAACCAGTGAGTGACATTTCTGACATGGCAACTGGTCATTTGAACACTTGAATGCATTGCTTTGGTGCAGAAAGGTTCAAGCATAATGACAGTTTCCCCAACCTAATGGCTTTCAATCATCGTCTATTAGACTAGGTCAAGTAAAGCTATTGTGGGGATCTTTTTTGGTTTAATGAAGAAAATAGATACTCAACAATAGAATTCTGATTCAAAACACGGGGCTTGGAAGACAGTTGCTTTGTGTAGTTCAGTAGATTATAGGTCAGGAGTCAATATGGGTTTTTAAAAGACCCATTGTGCCAGTATTATTATATAAGTAAATAATCAGACATACTTAAGAAAAACCCCCCACAATTATTTGGATTAATGTACTCATATATGAGTCGGCCATAAAGTTATAGGTATTTGCTGTAATTATGCAAACTCTAAATTGAACTCAGTAACTGTGTGTGTTTCTCTCTGCGTGTAAATAAATAGTCCAGACTAGAGTATCTTATTTATGCACCTTAAATTGTATTTTACATGGTTTATTTGATTTTGCCAGAATAAAAAGGAACAAAGAATCGAGGAAGATAATGCTAAATTTAGAATTACTTTTAAGATAACTGAAAGTACTACTGAAGTATAGTTTTCATTCAGTTATAAAGAAGGGAAATTTAAAGAATTTTGATGTGCACAGAGCTATAGATGTGACTTTTACTTTTTGGCCATGCAATGTTAGAACCAAATGTTTATATATCTATTGACTGCTTCACCATATCAGTTACTAAAATTTGGGTCTTTTACTTCTGTTTATTACTCACCAAAGCATGCTTTCTACCCCCCGTGTCCATTCTCACAAATCCATTCTAATTATTGTTTCGTAGTGAATATTGCTTTTCCCCCCCTAGCATTGAGAAAATGAACAGTTACAGTGATAATCAGGATAGATTTAATATTCTGGAGCAGATAGATTTATGAGGAGTAATTATGAAATAGCCAATTCTGTCTTCCTGACCTGTTTGTGGAATTTCTTGCTCCATTTTGCTTCTCACTCCCACAGACATCCATTCATACTGATCAGCTTTATGTTGTGCTTTGCACTGATGTGTGCAACACATATTCTTTAGTTCCCCTTAATTAACTTCAGAGTGACCATTCACTGAGTGTATCCTGTGTTGGTTGTAGGAAGATACTAATTGCAGTACCACAGGTCTCCACACCAAAATAAAGAAGATGGGGCAAACTCATTCTATATGTAACACCAGAAACATTTAAATTGCCCCCACTTCTAATAAATTTAATAAATAAACAAAACAACCTCTGCTTTCATAATTGTGGCAATTTGCTTCAGGTACAGTCTGGATCTTAAATCTAGGTGCCAATGTGGTTTGCTCTGATTTCTCTCCTTTTAACAATATAGTTGTACCTCATCTTACGAACGCCTCTTCCAACGAACTTTTCAAGATACGAACCCAGTGTTTAAGATTTTTTTGCCTCTTCTTCTGAACTATTTTCCCCTTACGAACCCAAGCAGCTGCTGCTGGGATGAAGGGGTTTCTTCCCCCCCACTTTTTTGAAGAAAGAAAAGGGAGGGGCAGCTTGGAGGAGTAAAGATTTTGCATGCTTGCAAAGGCACTGAAACGGTGTCTTTTTAAGAAGGAAAAGGGAGGGGCAGCTTGGAGGAGTAAAGATTTTGCATGCTTGCAAAGGCACTGAAACGGTGTCTTTTTAAGAAGGAAAAGGGAGGGGCAGCTTGGAGAAGTAAAGATTTTGCTTGCTTGCAAAGGCACTGAAACGGTGTCTTTTTAAGAAAGAAAAGGGAGGGGCAGCTTGGAGAAGTAAAGATTTTGCATGCTTGCAAAGGCACTGAAACGGTGTCTCTTGAAGAAAGAAAAGGGAGGGGCGCCCCCCTTGCCTTTCTTCCTTCCCACTCACCCTTTAGCCTAGCCTTGCTTCTTCCACCCGCCCCCTTTAGCTGCTCCTCCCTGCCCTCTGTTCGCCTCCCTTCTAAAGTTTGGGATTTTCCTGAAGGATTTGCATGCATTATTTGCTTTTACATTGATTCCTATGGGAAACATTGTTTCATCTTACGAACTTTTCACCTTACGAACCTTCGTATGATGAGGTACCACTGTATTTCTTTGTGGGAGCCTTATTTAATGATAGAAACTGTTACTGCTACCGTTTCCCCTCCTCCCACCCCCAAGATATTAGATGCAGAGATTTATTCATCCCCTGTAATGAAACTTTGTACATTCCATATGGCTTGCATGAATTTATACAGAGCGCGAGTCATCCATTTTCCTTGTATGCTTTGATCCACCAATGACACTGATTAAAAGAAATGTCTGCTGGCAAGGGCAATATATCAAACCCCCCCACCCCTTCCCACCATCCACCACAAATGCATCTTCAAATTCTACTTTGGTCCTCTCTCTCTTCTCTTTTTATTTTTCTAACTCCACACATTTTGATAGGAGGGACAGCAGCGTGATAAAAGAGGAAATCAAAGCCTTCCTGGCCAACCGGAGGATTTCTCAAGCAGTTGTTGCACAGGTTACAGGTAAGAGCTTGAAAATATCCCCTTTTCTATTCTGAAATGTTTCTACATCATCTTGCTCATCTGCTGGCTAGTGCAGGTGTTGGCATATTGCGAGGCATTCTGCATTGCAGTGCGTATCTGTCAGTGTAGTTATAATATATGCCTTTGATTTAATATCCATTGTCATCCATGTCATGAAACTTCCTTAGTGAATCAGTGCTTTTATTCCCCTTCTCTAATGCTGCCTGATTTTTTTCCCCCTCAGCTCCCCTCCATTCAATGGTTTATGCTAGTAGGATTTCCTCCCAATAATATTGTAATGTGCTTTTGAAGTGGCTTTTTAAAAAAATTCTAAAAGTTACCTGTGGTGACTTTGTTTCAGTGCAGAAAAGTGCATTTACTTATTTACTTATTTACTTATTTACTTATTTACTTATTTACTTATTTACTTATTTACTTATTTACTTACTTACTTACTTACTTACTTACTTACTTACTTACTTACTTACTTACTTACTTACTTACTTACTTATTTATTAGATTTGTATGCCGCCCCTTTCCGTGGACTCAGGGCGGCTCACAACACAATAAAACAATTCATAACAAATCTAATAATATACAATTTAAAATTTAAAATAGTTAAAAAAACCCATTTTTAAGCAGACATACCTACAAACATACCATACATAAATTATGTAGGCCCGGGGGAGATATCTCAATTCCCCCATGCCTGACGACAAAGGTGGGTTTTGAGGAGTTTACGAAAGGCAAGGAGGGTAGGGGCAGTTCTAATCTCTGGGGGGAGCTGGTTCCAGAGAGCCGCCGCCGCCACAGAGAAGGCTCTTCCCCTGGGGCCCGCCAACGGACATTGTTTAGTTGACGGGACCCGGAGAAAGGCCGACTCTGTGGGATCTAATCGGTCGCTGGGATTCGTGCAGCAGAAGGCGGTCTCGGAGATATTCTGGTCCGATGCCATGAAAGGCTTTATAGGTCATAACCTATAGGCATTTATTTTATTTTTATTTATTTATTTGATTTTTTTATGCCGCCCTTCTCCTTAGACTCAGGGCGGCTTACAACATGTTAGCAATAGCATTTTTTAACAGAGCCAGCATATTGCCCCCACAATCTGGGTCCTCATTTTACCCACCATGGAAGGATGGAAGGCATCCTTTGGACTAGCTGATTTAAGGGAGACATTAGCTCAGTTCACCTGGAAAAGTTTTTAATTATACTTGGTATATTACATCCATAATTTGACCTTTCTATTTAAGCTATGTGAGTAATACTACTCCCGCTTGGTTTATCAATGCTTACCTTTTACATGTAGTCTCCTGGTTACGAATGAGGTCTGTCCTTAGTTGAATTTGTATTTCATCCGGAACAATATTATTGTGTAATACTGTGTAAGTGAATATTGTATAATGATGTTGAACTATTGTGGATTTAATTTGATTTAATTTATTTATTTTCAATTTAAATTTTGCTACAATAGTTTGCATCTTTAAACCAATATGTTCTTGCTTGATTTGTAATATTCACATATAATAAAGATGTTGTACAAATACAATGCGCGGACATAGGTAGTAATTTTATATTTATATTCCACCTTTTACTCTAGGATTTTAAGCTAGCATACACAGTTCTCTCTTGCATCCCATTTCTTTCCCATAAATTCTAATTCTATCCAAAATGAACTCAGTAAGCTTCCAGGCTTTGGAGGAATTTGAATATTTGAATATTTTGTCTTAATACAACTTTTTAACTATGTGAAACTAGGTCCTCCAAGTGGAAACTCTTTAAGTAAACTGGTACCCATTTATAAAAACACATTGTTGAAATAATTATTTTCAATCAATTCAAAACTTCAGGAAGAAGAAAGAAAACTCTCTCTATAAAGGGACTTACTCAGTTGAGTACATGTTTTAAGTTCAGATTTAACATAGAAACATAGAAGACTGACGGCAGAAAAAGACCTCATGGTCCATCTAGTCTGCCCTTATACTATTTCCTGTATTTTATCTTACAATGGATATATGTTTATCCCAGGCATGTTTAAATTCAGTTACTGTGGATTTACCTACCACGTCTGCTGGAAGTTTGTTCCAAGTATCTACTACTCTTTCAGTGAAATAATATTTTCTCACGTTGCTTTTGATCTTTCCCCCAACTAACTTCAGATTGTGTCCCCTTGTTCTTGTGTTCACTTTCCTACGGTATTAAAAACACTTCCCTCCTGAACCTTATTTAACCCTTTAACATATTTAAATGTTTCGATCATGTCCCCCCTTTTCCTTCTGTCCTCCAGACTATACAGATTGAGTTCATTAAGTCTTTCTTGATACGTTTTATGCTTAAGACCTTCCACCATTTTTGTAGACCGTCCTTGAACCTGTTCAATTTTGTCAATATCTTTTTGTAGGTGAGGTCTCCAGAACTGAACACAGTATTCCAAATGTGGTCTCACCAGCGCTCTATATAAGGGGATCACAATCTCCCTCTTCCTGCTTGTTATACCTCTAGCTATGCAGCCAAGCATCCTACTTGCTTTTCCTACCGCCCGACCACACTGCTCACCCATTTTGAGACTGTCAGAAATCACCACCGCTAAATCCTTCTCTTCTGAAGTTTTTGCTAACACAGAACTGCCAATGCAATACTCAGATTGAGGATTCCTTTTCCCCAAGTGCATTATTTTACATTTGGAAACATTAAACTGCAGTTTCCATTGCTTTGACTATTTATCTAGTAAAGCTAAATCATTTACCATATTACAGACCCCTCCAGGAATATCAACCCTATTGCACACTTTAGAGTCATCGGCAAATAGGCAAACCTTCCCTACCAAACCTTCCCCTATGTCACTCACAAACATATTAAAAAGAATAGGACCCAGAACAGACCCTTGTGGCACACCGCTTGTAACCTGTCTCTGCTCAGAATACTCACCATTAACAATAACTCTAGTTCAATTTCCTGTACATCTAATTTAAAAGTAGCAGTGCTAAAAAACCCTTTCCCAATAGTAGTAGTAGTAGTAGTAGTAGTAGTAGTAGTAGTAGTAGTAGTAGTAATGATCTACATGGATCAATAATCTGACTTCCTAATTCCATCACTTACTATGCTACTGACAGTGCTTATGTTTTGGGGAATCTCAGAAGAAGGTGTAATCCAAGAATTATCTCTAGTTGCCTTTGCTTGTTTTTGTTGTATGGTTGGTTCAAAAGTTGACATACTATAAAACAAGTCAAAGAGCTTTGGTGACTAGTAGTTGGAGTGATTGGAATGAGATTGTCGCTGTCTTCTGAGCTTAGAATTTGTTCAGGTAGTCCTCAGATGACGACCGTTCATTTAATAACACAGGTCTACCCAAAAATATTTTTTGTAATCATTGCAGTTGATCTTATACTTTTCTGAATCATTTTCTGTTCTGATTTCAAAAATGTACATAGTTTTTCTGTAGCAAGTATAGTTTCCATGGAGCAGCATCATTATATAAAGTATAGGAAATATACTGGCGACATTAAGAAAACAGTAATGGTTCAAAGTTACAATGGCCTTGGAAAAAGTGACCTACAACACATCTTCAAAGTGATGACCATCACACCATCTCTGCAGTCACATGCAATTCAGGTGGTTGACAGTTGCAGCGCCTTGTGATCACATTATCACAATTCGCAACCTTCCCAATTGGCTTCTGACAAGCAAAATTAATAGGGGAAGTCAGATTTCTTTTAACAACTACATGAGTCACTTAATAACCATGTACAGTAGTACCTCTAGATACGAGCTGCTCCACATGCGAGTATTCCAAGTTACGAGCCGAGACGCGAGCAAAATTTCTGTTTGACACCCGAGCTCAAATTTGAGATACGAGCCGAGCTTCCACTAGGTGGCGCAAGAATTCCTTGCTTCAAGTTATCTCAGCGCCAAAAACAAAGTCTAAAGGCATTCATTCGAGGTGCGAGTTGATCGACATACGAGCTCAGGTCTGGAACGAATTAGACTCGTATGTCGAGGTACCACTGTAATTCATTTAACAATTCTGGGAAAAAGGGTCACAAAATCATGACTGGCCATGTGATGGCTTGTTAATGGCTGCATTGCTTAGCGATTGAAATTCCACCCCAATTGTTTAAGTCAGGGACTCTTTGCTACCTCATCAGAATGACTCCTCAAATATCAGTGCTACGCATGGCTAGATTTATATTGACTATGGCCTATCAACATTCCTTTTATGGCCACCTGAGTGGATGAGGCCAAAAAAAAAAGTCACAGTTATTCATTTTTAGAGGAACTGGGGAAGATTTTAAGGAGAAATTGCATGCTTTAAACCTTACAATTATTATTGTTAGTTGCAAAGTCATGTTCAACCCATCGCAACCCCTTGGACAATGTTCCTCCTGGTCTTCCTGTCCTCTACGATCCTCCAGAGTCCATTAAGCTCACACCTACAGCTTCAGTGACTCGATACAGCCACCTCATTCTCTCTTGTCCCCTTCTTCTTTTGCCCTCAATCTTTCCCAGCAACAGGCTCTTTTCCAGTGAGTCCTTCCTTCTCATTTGAGTTTCATCTTCAGGATCTGGCCTTCTAAAGAGCACTAATGGTTGATCTCCTCTAGGAATGACCAGTTTGATCACCTTGCAGTCCAAGGGACTTGCAGGACTCTTCTCCAGCACCATAGTTCAAAGCTCAATTCTTAGTTCTCAGCCTTTCTTATGGTCCAACTTTAACAGCCATACATTGCAACTGGGAAAACCACAGCCTTGACTATACACACTTTTGTTGGCAAGGTGATGTCTCTGCTTTTTAGTATGCTGTCTAGATTTGTCACAGCTTTCTTCCCCAGGAGCAAGCGTCTTTTAATTTCTTGGCTGCAATCCCCATCTGCGGTGATCTTGGAGCCCAGGAAAATAAAATCTGTCACTACCTCAATTTCTTCCCCATCTATTTGCCAGGAATTGAAAGGGCTTTACAGAACTAAGGATTAGTATCTGTAGGACACAGAAATAATTTTACAAGTATGCGTCAGTTAAATAGACATACGTATAATGTATATGATGCATACTTTTCTATGCAGTAATAGAGAGAGAATTACTTATGAACAGTTGTGAATTTCAAATTTCCATTTTCAAACTAGTTAGAGGATTTTACTGATTTCCTTTACTCCAGTTTCTTCACTTTTATTTCTTCCAAATCTCTCATTAACATATAAACTGTTGCAGAAAACAAAAACTGATGTTATATTGACTTAAAAATCTGGCTGGTGTTCTTCTCCAGCAGCTTCCAGGATAATTTAGAAATGAAGCAATACCACCATGGTCAGGGGAATGAACACATGAGTACAGGCAGTCCTCGACTTCCAACAGGTCATTTAGTGAGTGTTCAAAGTTACAATGGCATTTTAAAAAGTGACATGACTATTTTTCACACACTTGCACCTTCCTCATGGTCACATGATCAAAATTCAGATCATGTGACCATGAAAAACCAATGGACAGTTGGTTCGTATTTATGATGTTTGCAGTGCCTCATGGTCATGTGATCAGCTTTTGCGACCTTCTGACAAGCCTAGCCAGTGGGGAAGCCAGGTTCACTTAACAACTATGTTACTAATTTCACAACTGCAGTGATTCACTTAACAACTGTTGCAAGAAAGCAAAACTCACTTAACAAGTGTCTCACTTAAGCGACATAACTGTTGGCCTCAACTGTGATTGTCAGTTGAGGACTATCAGAGGTAATGGTTCATTTAGTGACCATTCAAAGTTGACTGATGTCCATTTTTCACAGTTACAACCTTTGTAGCAGCTCCATGATGACTTGATCAAAATTCAGGTGCTTGGCATCTGGTTCATATTTATGACCGTTGCTGTGTCCTAAGGTCACGTGATCGTTTTTTGCAGCTTTCTGACAAGCAGAGTCAATGGGGAAGCCAGATTCACTTAACAACCGGGTTAATAACTTCTCAATGGCAGTGGTTCACTTAACAACTGTGGCGCGAAATGTCATAAAATGGGGCAAAACTCACTTAGCAAATATCTCACTTAACAACAAAAATGTTGGGTTCAATTGTGGTCATAATTCGAGGACTACCTGAACAATATATTCAGAGAGGATAGGGAATCTATAATCCATCAGACTGTAGTCAATTGCCTCTCCCATCATCTTTCATAATAATCTCTGCTGTAGCTGTTATTCACCATCAATTGGAGGATCATAGATCCCTCATCCCTGGCATATAGGATTCAGCCCAGGATTCAGGGGAATGACCCCTAAAAGGCCTAACAGTATTTCTCTGCCTGAAAATGGCCTAGACGCCAGCTAGTTGCAACTACCTTTCCTCATTCAATGTAGTACAGTGTTCCCTCGATTTTCGCGGGTTTGAACTTCGCGAAAAGTCTATACCCCTTTCCCCCCAAAAAATATTAATTAAAAAATACTTCACGGTTCCCCCCCCCCCCCATATCATGGTTTTTCCCGCCCGATGATGTCATATGTCATCGCCAAACTTTCGTCTGCCTTTAATAAATATTTTTCTTAATAAAATTTAATAAATAAACATGGTGAGTAATAATCTAAATGGTTGCTAAGGGAATGGGAAATTGCAATTCAGGGGTTTAAAGTGTTAAGGGAAGGCTTGTGATACTGTTCATAGCCAAAAATAGTGTATTTATTTATTTATTATTTAGATTTGTATGCCGCCCCTCTCCGCAGAATCGGGGCGGCTCACAGCATAACACAACAATGTATAACAAATCCAAATATAATTTAAAATATTTAAAAGAACCCCATTTTGCTAACAAACACACACTCAAACATACCATACATAAAATGTACATGCCCGGGGGAAGTGTTTCAGTTCCCCCATGCCTGACGACAAAGGTGGGTTTTAAGAAGTTTACGGAAGGCAGGGAGAGTAGGGGCAGTTCTAATCTCTGGGGGGAGTTGGTTCCAGAGGGTCGGGGCTGCCACAGAGAAGGCTCTTCCCCTGGGGCCCGCCAACCGACATTGTTTAGTTGACGGGACCCGGAGAAGGCCCACTCTGTGGGACCTAATCGGTCGCTGGGATTCGTGCGGCAAAAGGCGGTCTCGGAGATATTCTGGTCCAGTGCCATGAAGGGCTTTAAAGGTCATAACCAACGCTTTGAATTGTGACCGGAAATTGATCGGCAGCCAATGCAGACTGCGGAGTGATGGTGAAACATGGGCATGCCTAGGTAAGCCCATGACCGCTCTCGCAGCTGCATTCTGCATGATCTGAAGTTTCCGAACACTTTTCAAAGGTAGCCCCCTGTAGAGAGCGTTGCAGTAATCGAACCTCGAGGTGATGAGGGCATGAGTGACTGTGAGCAGTGAGTCCCGGTCCAGATAGGGCCGCAACTGGTGCACCAGGCGAACCTGGGCAAACCTGGGCATCTCTACTTCGCAGAAATTCAACTTTCGCGGGCGGTCTCGGAACGCATCCCCCGTGAAAATCGAGGGAACACTGTATACAGTATTTCCAGTGACTTCTGCAAAAATGCACAATACTCAGATGATCTTTCAAACACTCGCTTTGGAAGCTTTGCAGCTTATTTTGGTTTTATTTTGCTGTTTGAATTTATGATATAAGTGTGTAGAATATTTTTAGTGTGTGTTCTTTGCCGTTCAGAAGAAGATAATGTTCGGTTAGGCCATAATTAGTGCCCTTGTTTCCTATGTGCCAATCATGTAAGTAAATAATAAGCAGACTGTTTTCAAAAGTGGAGGTTCTACTGTTAACATTCAAATTATGAAAACTCTTGAAGGTAGACTTTTAGGCATTCCTGGTCAAATTAAACATTTCAGTGAACAGAAGCTGACACATCCTGTACGTGGGGCATAGTTAAACACGACAGCTTTCTGCAGATTTAAATGCATATTTATTATTTATGTTCAGTTGCTGCAGATTCGTATTAAGAAAGTTATGTGCATGGCTGTGCAGAAGCTTGCACGGCCATTTAGTCAATGCTTTGTAATGCCTCTCGGCAAAACAAGTTTCCAAATACTTTGTTACCTTTGGTCATTAAGATCCTTCCTATTCTTGCTTTTGGAATTTTTGCCTCTCTTCCTTGGATAATTCTTCTAACTCAGAAATATTCCTAAATCTTTACCCTTTTTCAAAAACAATCAACTGTGGGGACGGCAAAGACCATTTCAAAACATTTATCTTTCTTTCCTTTAAGTAGTTCATGAAAGTAAATGATGGTTGGTTTGCAGACATGGGCTGTTGGTTGTTGTTGCTTTTGTTTTGTTTTTTTGTTTTGCCTTTGTGAAATATCCACCCTTTTTTTGTCTTCAGTTTTCTTCACTTAATTAAATGCTTCATTTCTTTTTCTCCAAGTGTATCTTGTATGGTTGTGGCTGAAGAGTTTGGTCTTTGTTTCATCAGCCCAAGGCACTTTGTTCCAAAATGTTTCCAACTTAACAAGGTTTCCTTTTGCATATTTTAAAATATAATTTCTGAGATGAGGTCAGATAAAAGGTTTCCTTCTGTCAACTCTGTGATACAAATCTTTGTTCTGTGTACTATGGACAGATAAACTCTTCAGCAAATCATCATCCTTGGGATCTTTATTGCAAATTTGACAGGTTCCGGATAACTCCCACAGAGATTTTTCTTGATCTTCCAGTTTTGCCTTGACTTTAGCAGTTCCATGGAACTTCCATTTCTTGCCTGGTGGCTTCTCTGCTATGCTTTCCTTTCCTTCCCTACGGTACCAACCAGTTGTTCTCCTGAATATGAAGTAGTCATTGCTGTGAATCAGAGCTGATAATGACAGATTCTAAACAAGATGAAAAGCTGGAACTTTTAAAAAGGAATATTCCACAATTCTAAGCCTTGCCGTGCCAGTCATCCAGTATTTTCCATTCAATTTTTCTCTATCTACTCTTTTATAAGTGGCTAAAATATGCTTATTCTTAGTTAACTTGAAGAGGCTTTAGAAATCTCTTTTCTGCAATTACCTTGCAGGAAGTCAGCAGAGGTGAAGCCTGGGTTCTCTCTTTGCTCAGCATCCAATCTTCCACATCCAAACCTGGTCAATTTCACGGTCCCGAAGAGTGAGGAAGAGAATGTGAAATTGACGATGAAAGCTACAGCACTTTCTGTTACATAGAAAAACTTGTGAGAAAAGGAAAAATCTGCTTTAGCTTCAGATTTATAGAGGGCAGAAAAGATTCATTCATCCAGTGGCCCTGCATGAACATGATTACCAGCAAGGTGTCCTCAGACACTGCTGAGGCCATCCTGTCACTGCTCATGAATACCATGATGGAGGATAGTTCTGTCTTCTACCTGAGACTCAATATTGGGAAGAAGGATTGCATGCCAAGCTGCTGGGCCATCTGAACTCTCAATAGAGGAAGGGAAAAGAACTTAGTTGTCCTCTATTGTCTCCCCTTGACTACAATGGTTTAATGCTACATATTATCACTGCCTACTAATCAAAAGTAGCATAGGTCCCTTGGGTGCCAAAAAAGCGTGGGTGCACACTATCGCACATGCGTGAGTGCCCACGCTTCAATGCCTGGGGAGGGTGAAAATAGCTTCCCCTACCCCCCGGAGGCCCTCTGGAGACTGGAAATGGCCTGTTTCCCAACTTCTGATTGGACCAGTAGGCTCGTGTTTCACCCTCCCCAGGTTCCAAAGGCTTCTCTGGAGCCAGGGAAGGGTAAAAATACCCTCCCCCATCCCCCAGGAGGTTCTCTGGAAGCCAAAAATGCCCTCCCAGAGCCTCTGTGCGAGCCAAAAATCAGCTGGCTGGAACACACATACATGTTGGAGTTGAGCTAGGCAATGGCTCACGTGCCAGCAGATATTGCTCCGTGTGCCACCTGGGGCACCCGTGTCATAGGTTCACCATCACTGGTATAGATTATAGGGAAGCTGTTAAAATTGTTTTGCTGTAATTCTTATTTTCCTTCACAACGGAAATACCAGCCTCCACAAGGTTACTCTTTCCCCCTAACTAAAACTTTAAGAAATGGAAGAAAATAGCTCCCTAAAATAAGTGTGCCGTCAATATACCAATGGCCACGAAGGTGAGGAATTCAGCAGCCACATCTAAGGACTCAGTTCTTCAAAAGTCTAATTGGAGCTCAGTATATTGTTGACTTACATATTATTGTTGACACTGAAACTTCTCTTCCATGGATCATGAATTGTCCAGAAGGAGGGGCTGGAGCTAGCATAAAAGGGAAAACAGTCTTGGGCTGCTCTAACATCAGACTGGTGGCAATATGGAATTTTTGTGTGAGGACACGTACTCAGCAAATTGTCTCTGCTGACACATTTTCCTTTTCTATGTCTCTTCTACTCCTTTCTGCTCTTCTTTGCACTCTTTCATTCTCTCTCTCCTCTGCCAGAATCCTATTCCTGATTCTACTCTCCCCAGGTTCAGCACAATATAAGGGTTTCAAAGGGAGTTTGAGGAGTAACATGTATCTTGGGAGGAGGGAGAATGCAGAAGGTTAATAGTGAGCCCACTGCATAGAGCGCTGGTGAGACCACATTTGGAATACTGTGTTCAGTTCTGGAGACCTCACCTACAAAAAGATATTGATAAAATTGAACAAGTCCAAAGATGGGCTAAAAAAATGGTGGAAGGTCTTAAGCATAAAACTTATCAGGAAAGACTTAATGAACTCAATCTGTATAATCTGGAGGATAGAAGGGAAGGGGTGGACATGATCGGAACATTTAAATATGTTAAAGGATTAAATAAGGTTCAGAAGAGAAGTGTTTTTAATAGGAAAGTGAACACAAGAACAAGGGGCCACAATCTGAGGTTAGTTGGGGGAAAGATTAGAAGTGACATGAGAAATAAATATGATTTTACTGAAAGAGTAGTAGTTGCTTGGAACAAACTTCCAGCAGACGTGGTTGGTAAATCCACAGTAACTGAATTTAAACATGCCTGGAATAAACATATATCCATCCTAAGATAAAATACAGGAAATAGTATAAGGGCAGACTAAATAGACCATGAGGTCTTTTTCTGCCGTCAATCTTCTATCTATGTTTCTAGACATCTAAGGAGGCCAACTTGGGTGCCAAGCATATCATCAAACTAGACCATTCTAGATGAATTTTACCTACTTGTTTATTAGGACATTCATTCAAAATATAAAGATACATTCCTGTTCTTATTGATGATTTTCCTGGGAGGATTAAAAGTAGGAGATGCAGAGAGGGAAAAAAACCCAATGCCATCAAATAAAAACACATCTAAAATCAAAAGGGTTAATGTTGGTATTGTTTGTCACATTAAAAACAATTGTATGATTACTGTCTAAAGGGGTCCTACATAGAAGAAACCCTACATAGAACTTCTAATGTGGAAACTGTGTTTGCCTGTTTGTTTTTCTGTTTAGAAACTATATTTTTGGGTTTTGGCAATGAGATAAACAAGACAGTGGCAGGCTGGGCATGGTGTTATTAATATACAGATAAGGCAAATGACAATATGAACAGCTAAGAATAGCTTGCACAGAACACTCAGTCATGGTTCAGCTCTTTCTTTAGTGCTTGCTCCCTCTAAAGGTCAGATTGGAGAATGACACATGTCGGGAGCAGAAAGTGGGAGATAGAATTAGAGGCTCCTTTACAGGAATTCAGTATAAACGGTGCCAAAAAGAATTATGTGCAAAGGGGATATTTTAAATTACTATTTTAAAATTGATAGTAAAGTAAAATTTAAAGGGAACATTGAAATATGCTTTAAAGGAAAGCATCTCCTCAAATGTGAATGTTATAAAACATTTAACCCTGTTCTTTATCAAAAGTCTCTCCCAGTTCAGACAGAGGGGGTTGAGTGATTAAAAGAACTTCCCCTCCACATGTGTGATCTATTTATTATGGGAAGTGTAGCCCTGAAAGATGGTACATTATGGCAGAGTTCTGCTAAATTGACTGTACTCTCTCTATTTGAAAATATGCTGACACGTAGTCACATATGCCAACCCCTTATGTGTTTCTCAGCTCCCTCTTTTTCCCCACTACAAAATGCATAAATTCAGCATCTAGGAAAATATCACCACCTTTTTTGTATGTGATGGGAAAGGACTGTTTGACTGTTTCTCTCCCTGCATTTTGGACCAAGCCAGCGCTAAATAATGGCCGAATGCTCTTCACTTTCTGATGTTCCATGTGCCTGCTTTGCTCATTCTGACCAGTGCAAAACGAACAACTGAGTGAGTCATTCCATTTCCTGGTGGACGTGTTCATAATGTCCTCTAAGCTGATATCTTGAACTCCCTCTTCCTCCTCCTCCTCTCACTCCACTGTTCCCTATCTTTGCAAGCAGTCGGAGCAATTAATCACAATAATGTCATTTGAAAATTAGGTCTCTTCAACTTAAGAGCTCAAAGCTTTTTATATTAGAAAAAAAGGCTGGCATTTTTGTAATGTACAGTGTGTGTGTTCTTTCCCCATAGACAGTAAAACCGTGAGATTACTGATTGAAGGGGGAGAGTGCAATCTAACCACTATAACTGAGAAGTGTAATCATTTCTATCTGCAGTTTCAGGGTGCTCTTTAAAAGCCCGTTTTGCACTAGATATAAGTTGAGAGGTGCGCATAAGCATGTTCGTAGACTGGAAGTATTATAACCACAGGAAGATATAAGGGTTGCTTTATTCCAGATCAAGCAAATGCAATATTTTGTTTACATTCCTTTAAACATTTTAATTCTGCTTTTCTACATAGAATCTTCTCAGCATTTTTATAAAAGCCAGGTAAAAATGGTAAGCAGGCTCTCTGACAGAGGTAGAGGACATTTTTTGCTTTATGAACTGGAGAATCAAAGGAATGATCCTTTGATGCAAAGCTTATACCTTTCTCTGCATTAAAGATTCCAAAGTACAGTGGTCCCTCGAGTTTTGCAAAACAGCTATACCACGGTTTTTCAAAAATATTAATGAAAAAATACTTTGCGGGTTTTTTCCCTATACCACGGTTTTGCCCGCCCGATGACGTCATACGTCATCGCCAAACTTTCGTCCACCTTTAATAAATATTTTTTTTAATAAACTTTAATAAATAAACATGGTGAGTAATAATCTAAATGGTTCTAAGGGAATGAGAAATTGCAGTTTAGGGGTTTAAAGTGTTAAGGGAAGGCTTTTGATACTGTTTATAGCCAAAAATAGTGTATTTACTTCCGCATCTCTACTTCGCGGAAATTCGACTTTTGCGGGCGGTCTCGGAACGCATCCCCCACGAAAATCGAGGGAACACTGTATAGGAATTCCCGAGCTTAAGATATATGGCCTCTGCAACATCAATAACACTAAACTAAGGACAGACAAGTTGGTTTTGATGTCCAAAAGTTCTGTGACATCAGAGTGATCAGTTAGTGGCATTAAGAAAGAGGCAGAGGCAAAGGAAGATTTGAAACCACGAGGAAGCAGATGTGATAGCATTTTTTTGAGCAGTTCCTTCACAAGTATGGCAATAAATAAGATTAGGCTGCACGTTTGCTTGTTTGTTTAGATGCACTTTGCTAGGAATGCATCTTGCTAAACATAGTGTTAAAGTTGTGAGTAAGGCTATATAGAACTCCAATGCATGTTTCTAGTCTGTTGTGTTGCAACAAATGCATCTTCCATAAAAATTTGAGAAAATATATTGGACAAAAATTACAGGCCATACCCGCTTGAAACCACCCTGTACAGGAAATGCTTTAAATAATGTATGAGAAATGCACAAGTGTGTGTTTTAACAAGCCCTTGAGAGAAAGGCTCCAAAGATATGGGAGCAGCTTCAGAAAACAAGGCCTTATTCCATTATTGTTTTTGACTCATGCTAGATAATGTTTTGTCAGCAGATCTTAAAAATGGCAATTGATACAAAAGAGTTGAGCTTTCAACCGCAAGAATTTTTGGGAGCTGCGATTGAAAAATATTAACATGAAAGATAAAAGCAGTTCAGTTGGTGGCATAGGGGACACAAAAACATGATAAGAACTTGGTTGTTTTACCAATTGCTTAGCTTGTTCTGTAAATTACTGACGGATGGAGGGGGACAATTCTATTTCTCAATGAGGGCTAGCTGCTCTGAAGCTACATTTCTTGACTGCTATCCCTTCTACAGTGTTCAAAGTAGTTATCCATTTTCTGAGACATCTTTAGATTTTACTTTCTTCCCTTTTTATGTTGGAAACCTGCGGTTTTCTTTCATCAAATTAAACAGGTATTTTCAGAAATTCATATTTTTTTAAAAATATTTTTTATTGGTTTTGCACATTTGAAAATAACATAAAACAAACATAAAACAGTGCACAGTGCATGTGCCCATCACCCGACTGACAATACCCACCACCACCACCACCAATTGCGGGGGGTTCAAATATTTACTAGTTTATATTCTTTTATTTCCTTAGCTCTAATTTGCATTTGTTTACTATTCAAAGAGTGATTGGAGTTTATTTTTCACATTTTCGTCACAAATTCAACTCAACATATAATCTTTCACCTTATTCCACCGTACCATCAGCTTCTCCAATTTATTTTCATCAGAATTGTTTAATCTTATTTCCATGATTTGAAAATGAATGTGATCCACCATGTACCAGTACCAATTCTGTAATGTCCATTTTTTAGACTCTTTCCAACCCAATACCACTACCGCTTGAGCGCTTTCTAATGCTGCAGTTTTTATTTCTTTGAAGTCTCTTAATTCTCTTTGTTTAACTAATATCGCTATTTCTTTTGTAATTATCCACTTAATATTTATCATTTTATTTATTTCATTCTGCACTTCCTTCCAAAATTTCTGAACTTCAACACACTCCCAGAACATATGCATAAAGATTCCTTTAATAAAAGGCTTGACCTTCTACTGTTTCTTCTTATTGTCTCTTATCTTAACCTTCTACGTGCTATAATAGAATTACCTAGAATATGTTTGTTTTAGAAGTATATTAGAATTAGTCTATATATGAATAATTATTATGAGAAGAATTTTGAATTTATATTAGAATTAGTTTTAAATATGAAAAGTTTTAAATATGAAAAATTATAATGAAAAGTTTAACAAATTATTTCTTAACATTTACAATAATGAATTGTACTTAAATATGTATTCTTTTCTCTGTATTCAAATTTATACTTTTGAGATAAGCGGAGAAAATACAACCCCACTTTTATGTTAAATGTATGTCTGTCTGTTCGTCTATTTTATGAAAATTAATAAAAATATTTGGAAAAAAAATAATAATAAAAGGCTTGAAAAGATGCTGGAAAAACGATTTACAAATCGATGATAGAGAAATGAAAGAAATAGTAGAAAATATATATAAAACTAAGAATACAAGAGTTAGAGAGATGAGAAGAAAATTTTTACATAAATGGTACTATACACCAGCACAACTTTCACACTTCCAGAGGAAAGGGAAAGGTAATTTTCAGAAATTCATATTACAGGCTAAATGACAGGTAGATTCACTGAGCCTTGTTCAGATTCTTTGCAAGTAGCTTAAAGCCTCCGTGCATAGGTAATGCTTTGCTATTTAAATAATAAAAATAGGTGGTGTGGAGTGGTGGAGATGTCTGATGATTGTTTCTCCCTTGTTTCTCTTTGTCTCCCATGCAGGCATCAGTCAGAGTCGGATCTCACACTGGCTGTTGCAACAGGGATCAGACCTGAGTGAACAAAAGAAAAGGGCCTTTTACCGATGGTACCAGCTTGAGAAATCAAATCCAGGTAAACAAAATCAAATTAAGATACTCTGGCTGTTCCTTCTAAACTATGCCTTTTGTCCCAGGGCTGTGAGTGTTGTTGGCGCCATGCTTTAACCAGCAGAAAACACACACTCTTCCCCAATCACAGCCTATCAAAGATCATTATTTGAAAGTGGCAGCTGAAGCACTTTGCAAATAGGCTTGACTATAATTGGCATTATTATTTTAATTAGGCTAAGAAAACTTTTACCAATTTTGTGCTCTCCAGCTATGTTGGGCTCCAAGTCCCACAATGGCAAGACCCAAAGTCATGTTGGCTGGAAATTTATAGACCTACCAGTAAATTTCCACTCATGAAGAGGAGACCAGATTACAAAAACTTAAGCATTTTCTCATCACTTTCTCTTTTAACTCACATCCTTGGATTAATGGTAATTGAGTGGCCGGCTGACTAGAACTAAGTAGCCCTCATCTGCAAGAACATAGTGATTTTTAAGGCTGGAAGAACCTGGCACTACAACCACATATTCCTGATTCAACCCATCAATTCTTCCATTATTGTTTCACCTTATCTGAGCGCCTAAGAGAAAACCTTTGTTTTGAGGTTAAAAAGGTTGGCATCCTATCAGGTCTCCAGTAGGAGAGTGTTTATAGGGCAGGGGCAATGGAAAACTACATTTCCAAGGATCCACAAGGTGACAGGGAGTGGCAGTCCTGCAGATAACATAAAAATACAGTGGTACCTCATCATACGAACTTAATTGGTTCCAGGAGGAGGTTCGTAAGGTGAAAAGTTCGTAAGATGAAACAATGTTTCCCATAGGAATCAATGTAAAAGCAAATAATGCGTGCAAATCCTTCAGGAAAATCCCAAACTTTAGAAGGGAGGCGAACAGAGGACAGGGAGAAGCAGCTAAAGGGGGCGGGTGGAAGAAGCAAGGCTAGGCTAAAGGGTGAGTGGGAAGGAAGAAAGGCAAGGTGGTGCGCCCCTCTCTTTTCTTTCTTAAAAAGACACCCTTTCAGTTCCTTTGCAAGCACCCTGTTCTGGGCAAAATTTTCCTACTCCAAGCAGCCCCTCCCTCCTCCCTTTTCTTTCTTAAAAAGACACCCTTTCAATTCCTTTGCAAGCACCTTGTTCTCGGCAACATTTTCCTACTCCAAGCAGCCCCTCCCTCCTCCCTTTTCTTTCTTAAAAAGACACCCTTTCAATTCCTTTGCAAGCACCTTGTTCTCGGCAAAAATTTTCCTACTCCAAGCAGCCCCTCCTTCCTCCCTTTTCTTTCTTAAAAAGACACCCTTTCAATTCCTTTGCAAGCACCTTGTTCTCGGCAAACTTTTCCTACTCCAAGCAGCCCCTCCCTTTTCTTTCTTCAAAAGAGGGGGAAAAAAGAAACCCCTTCATCCCAGCAGCAGCTGCTTGGGTTCGTAAGGTGAAAATAGTTCGGAAGAAGAGGCAAAAAAATCTTAAACACGGGGTTCGTATCTTGAAAAGTTCGTTAGAAGAGGCGTTCGTAAGATGAGGTACCATTGTATTTATGAAGGTATCGTGTGGTATCCAGAGTGTGGATTATTATACAGTTTAAATTAAGATTTCTTTCATAGCTCTTTTGGAAGGGCCGCATCCTCTTGGTATAGTGCTAGGAGAGAGATGAATGTCCTGGAATATAAATAACTCAGAATTGAAATGAAATTTGGAAAGGATCAACCCTTAGTTCAACCCTCACAGATGCAAGAAATTTGTTATTGAGATACCCTGCCAGGTGGCCATGCAGCTTCTATTTAAATCTCCTAACAAATACAACAACTTCTGACAACAAGAACTATTCAGTGACAGAAAGAGAGCTTCAGAAGATAGCACATCATTCTTCATTAGAGTATCTGAAGAAGGTGCTGGATAAAAACCTGTAAATGTACAAAACACAGTATGTATTATTGGATGGCTTTCAAATGAAGGAGATGAAACTTAGGTGAGACTTCATCTGCCTAATATTTCAGAAAATAAATTCCTCTTGTGTGGAGTTTCCCTTTTTATTCTTGGCTCTCAAACTTCAAAAAAGCAGAGCCAAACAAAGCTTTGGGGAGGGGGGTTGTAATTTAATGCCATCATTTCTGGGTGCGTTCCTTATTAAGATTTATAGTGATTTTTATGCAGTTGCATGGGTTTTCTTCCAATAAAGGCGAATATTTGTAACTCAGGGTTGAAATAATGGTCCTTGGTGCTCTCTGAGCTTGCTTGTTTTCTTGCAGGAGTTTCGTTAGCCTAACTAGCTAACATCATCAGCGCAAGGAATGCTGTTTACTGTCAGTTTATATTCTGGTGACTTGCCTGTCTGTGTGGGTAGGGCAGTGTTTCCCAACCTTTTTTGAGCCACGGCACATTATTCACATTTACAAAATCCTGAGGAACATTGGGGGGGGGGGGGAAGTTTGGACAAAAAAAAATCTCTCTCTTCCTCCCTTTCGCTCTATTTCTCTCTCTCTCCCTCTTTCTCTACCTTCCTTCCTCTTTCTTTCCCTCTCTCTCTCCATCCCTTTGTTTCTCCCTTCCTTCCTCTCTTTTTTGCTCTCTTTCTCTCTCCCTCCTTCCCTCCCTCTTTCTCTCTCTCTCTTGCTTTCTCTCTCCCTCCTGCTGTCTTTCTCTCTCTTTCTCTCCCTCTCTCTTTTTTGCTTTCTCTCTCTTTCTCTCTCCCCCCCCTCTCCCCCTCTTTTGCTATCTCTTTCTCTCTCTTGCTATTTCTCTCTTTCTTTCTCTCTCTCTTTCTCATACACCACGCCACAGCAGCGGCATTGGGCAGTAGCCATGGGGCGGCGGCAGGGTGGTCAGCTGTGAGGCGGAGCTCCGGAACTGAGGCACTGACGGTGGTGCCTGGACGTGTTGCTAGACGCTGTACATGCTGGTGGCGTTGCGATGGGCATGGGCATGGGCATGGGGCTGGAGCCTCCGTCCCAGCCCAGCCAGCAGGCAAGTGCCAGCCACGCAATGCCAGCATGTACGGCATACAGCAACATGTCCAGCTGCCACCATCGGTGCCTCTGTCCTGGAGTTCTGGCTCGCAGCCGACCACCCTGCCGCCGCCCAGTGGCTACTGCCCGGTGCCGCTGCTGCCGCCGCCCTCCCACCAAGCCCCAAAGCTCACCTGCTGCCGCCGCCAGGGAAGCTCCAGCTGGGCGGGGTGCTGCAGCTGCCGGAAAACTTGGAAGGCGCAAAGAAGGAAGCTCAGCTTCCGGTCTCACAACTTTTTGCTCTTCGCACTCTCAGCAAAAAGTTGCGAGACCAGAAGCTGAGCTTCCTTCTTTGCGGCACACCTGACCATGTCTCGCGGCACACTAGTTGGGAAACACTGGAGTAGGGGATGATCTTAGAGATTCTTTGGTTGGGCAGTTTACTGATGGCTCTTTGACAGTTCCTTGAATTGGGGTATTGTTTACTTGATCCCCTCCCTTTGGAGACTGAGCCACAGGGCACTATTCCAACATGATAACAAACCCAAACACACCTTCAAAACAACAGCTGCCTTGCTAAAGAAGCTGAGGGTAAAGGTGATGGACTGGCCAAGCATGTCTCCAGACCTAAACCATATTGAGCATCTATGGGGCATCCTAAAATGGAAGGTGGAGGTGCGCAAAGTCTCTGACATCCACCAGCTCTGTGATGTCATTATGGAGGAGTGAAAGAGGACTCCAGTGACAACCTGTGAAGCTTTGGTGAACTCTATACCTAAGGGGGTTAAGGCAATGCTGGAAAGTAATGGCCACACAAAATATTTTCCCTTTGTGCTCCATTTGGATATTATCACTTAAGGGTGTACTCACTTTTGTTGCCAGCAGTTTAGACCAGTGTTTCCCAACCTTGGCAACTTGAAGATATTTGGACTTCAACTCCCAGAATTCCCCAGCCAGCGGATGCTGGCTGGGGAATTCTGGGAGTTGAAGTCCAAATATTTTCAAGTTGCCAAGGTTGGGAAACACTGGTTTAGACATTAATGACTGTATGCTGCGTTATTTTGAGAGGACAGCAGACTTACACTGTTATACAAGCTGTATACTCACTATTTTACATTGTAGCCAAGTGTCATTTCTTCTGCTTTTCTTTAAAAAAAAATTAAACATTTTATATTTAAAAAAATTACACTCTGCTTATTAGACAACTATCCAAAAACTGTTCACATTGCTTTCTTATTCATTTGTTCCACTTTTCATCTTATAATGAACATATAATATTTACATGTAGTGTATACACATTAGCCCTTTATTTCATCTTTACATCCTTCTACTATGCTAAATAAAGTCCAGGAGGGAAGTGTTTTTAATAGGAAAGTGAACACAAGAATAAGGGGACACAATCTGAAGTTAGTTGGGGGAAAGATCAAAAGCAACATGAGAAAATATTATTTTACTGAAAGAGTAGTAGATCCTTGGAACAAACTTCCAGCAGACGTGGTTGGTAAATCCACAGTAACTGAATTTAAACATGCCTGGGATAAACATATATCCATCCTAAGATAAAATACAGAAAATAGTATAAGGGCAGACTAGATGGACCATGAGGTCTTTTTCTGCCGTCAGACTTCTATATTTCTATGTTTCTATGTTTCTATGTTTATCATATGGTAATAATATTATGATACTAGAATTCCATTTTTGACATTTCTCAGCACCTTTTCTTACCACATTCTTGCTTTTGTACCTTCTTAAAATTCAACTTTCCTAACCTATGCATCTATTTTTTAACCATTTATAACAATCATCTCATGTTTTGTAGTATTCTGATTTCTCTTCCTCATTTATTACTTTAGTGAGCCTATCCATCTCTGCACATCCTAAAATTTTGTTAAGCACACAGTCTTCAGTTGGTGTGTTGTTATTCTTCCACATCTGAGCAAATATTATTCTCGCTGCTATAACAATATGTAGAATTAAGTATTGGGTTTTGTTATCTTGATTTTCTGTAAATATCTGTAATAAAAATAGTTCCAGTTTCATTTCTTTATGTTGTTTTGTTACTTCTTCAATCCATTTCCTTATCCTTTGCCAGTATTGTTTTTCTTTAGGGCAAGACCACCACATGTGTTAATATGTTCCTGAGTTGTGTTTGCATTTCCAGCATTCTGGTGACGCAGTGACCTACATTTTTGTGATCCTTACTGATGGAAGGTGCCATCTGTGAAACATTTTATAAATGTTTATTTATTTATTTTATTTATTTAATTATATTTCTATGCTGCCCTATTCCTCAGACTCAGGAATAGGGCGGCATAGTGTTTTCTTTATATGCAACAGACGTTGTCATTTTATAGCTTTTGGTCCAGACCTTCTCCCATCTTTCCAATTCTATATTGTACCCAAAGTTTTGTGCCCATTTTATCATAACCTCTTTTACAACCTCTTCCTCCATCTTATAACTCAATAAGTATCTATAAAATTTTGTAATCAATTTATCCTCCTGTCCCAGCAAAATTTTATCTAATTCATTTTCTTCTTTCTAGAATCTGTGTTGTTCTGCATCTTTGTTATGTCTAGATTTTATTTGTAAATATTGGCCATCCGTCTATTTCTATGCCTTGCTCCCTTAGTTCTTCTCTTGCTTTTAGTTCACCTTGTTCATTTAATAGTTCTTTATATGTCTTCATTTTGTTCATGTCCAGTAATTTTGGATATATTGAGGCTTCCATAGTTGAGAACCAGGTAGGTTTTTTTTTTTGTAGTAGTGATTAAATGGCTTTGAAAATATTTAGGGTCTTTCTTTTACCGTCCCATAAAAGGCATGCCAGCCTCTCTGGAGATCATGCCCTTCCAGCGTCAGAATTCTTTTATTTTTAAGTGATACCCAATATTTAATCCAATTAAGAGCTGCTGCATAATAATACATATCCCAGTTGGGCAAATCAAATCCCCCTCTTTCTCTTGTCCTGTAAGACTTTTAGTTTGATTCACAATTTTTTCCCTTGCCAAATATAGTCTATTATTACTTTGTTTAACTCATTAAAAAACCCTTTCGCTAATTTTATTGGTAAGGCCTAAAATCAAAATCAAAATCTGGGGAATATACTCATTTTTAAAGAAACTATTCTACCTATAAAAGATAGTTGAAGTTTCTTCACGGTTCCTAAATCTTTTTAAATCTGTTGAATCAATCTATCATAATTTTCCTTTTTCAAAGTTGAACAGTTAGGTGTTATCCAAATTCCCAGATAGTTGTTTTTTTGTGTGACCTATCTGCCCATTTTTTCTTCCCATTCTTTCTTGTTTTTTCATGAGATTTTTCAATGTTGTCACATGAAAAGATATACAAAAAACTAAATTCACTCAAAAAACACATCCTAGATCTGAATGAATGAAATATTCTCATTGAATATTTTGTTCTGTACAAAGTTGAATGTGCACAACAGCATGTGAAATTGATTGTCACTCAGTGTTGCTTCCTAAATGGCAGTTTGATTTCACAGAAATTTGATTTACTTGGAGTTATATTGTGTTGTTTAAGTGTTCCCTTTATTTTTTTTGAGCAGTGCTTTTACAAAATGTTAAGAGGTGTACTCATTTCTGTAACATACTGTAGGTGCAGGTGAAAGTAGGAATCTCTGTGTTGGTAATAGTTACATAGTATAGGAAATACTAGGATTTTCTGTAACTTATTTTTATGATGCAATAAAGAATAGGAACTAAAATTAGTATAACAAATACTAGGGTAGTTGTATTTGATAAAGAAAATTAAGCAAACTTTGTAAAGTACATTTAAATGTTTAAAAACTAGAGCCAATAGGTGAAGTTATTATTTCTTGGTAAAATATTTATGAAAGATGAGAAATAAATTGAGAAATGGAGGCATGAAAATTCTTGCAGGAAAATAGTGGATACCATATATTTTATTGAGTGAAAGAAGTGAAGAATTTCTGTGTATGATAGTTTGCTTCTACTTATTTTGTTACGCGGGAGAGTTGGATATATCAGAAGAAACATAAAAGTAAATCAAATGTAATGGGAATGGTTACTTAAAAACATGTGTGGTAAAATAAGAGGATAAGGTCAAGCACAGATACAGTAAGTGCCGAATGAATATGGATTGAATATGAAAGTGAGTCATCAGAGTGAAAAGAAATAGATTGAAATATAAAACGAATCAGGATCAAATCACAAAACAAATACCTAACAGAAGAGTAAATAGGTTAAGAGGAATGGATAAACTGGGAAAGTCATGATGAGATGGAATTGATAAGAAAAGTGAAAAGTTTCAAGACAAAAAGCAATGTTTGAAGCAGTTTCCCGTTTTGGTGAAAATAAGATTGATTTTCAGGAAATACCTGAAAGAACTGAAGAAGATGAGAAGCAAAAACATATTCAAGGAAAGGCGAGGTCCAGTTGCCTTTTGAAAAAAGCAACTTTGGGACAATTTTCAACAAACAGGAATATGGTGAATAGCTTTGATATTAATTACATTAGTATTTTCTTATTCCATGCCTTTATTTCTTTGACATGCCATTCTCAAAACTTCAAGAATTAAATTGCTCCACCTTGGAGGTGTTGTTGTCATTGTTAATATTACTTTGTTTGAAGCCTGTCTCGTAGTTCCTGTCTGTAGGCATGTGAGGTTACCTTGCTAGATTAAATTTTGGTTAAGTTGTTGCACATTGCCTTTCCTTTCTCCCCTGGCAGGCTTCTCATGAACGTTATAGACTTTTTCATGTGGCATATCATTTTTGTGTAAAGATACAATGAAGAATCTCTGGACATTTGAGTTTCACTTATATATTTGATAAGTAAGCTGCACGAATCCCAGCGACCAGTTAGGATCATAAGTAATTCTGCTGCACGAATCCCAGCGACCAGTTAGGTCCCACAAAGTGGGTCTTCTCCGGGTCCCGTCAACTAAACAATGTCGCTTGGCGAGACCCAGGGGAAGAGCCTTCTCTGTGGTGGCCCCGGCCCTCTGGAACCAACTCCCCCCAGAGATTAGAATTGCCCCCACCCTCCTTGCCTTTTGTAAGCTTCTTAAAACCCACCTCTGCCGCCAGGCATGGGGGAACTGAGATAACCTTTCCCCCTAGGCCTTTACAATTTTATGCATGGTATGTCTGTATGTATGTTTGGTTTTATAATAAGGGTTTTTAACTGTTTTAATATTGGATTGTTATATGCTGTTTTTATTACTGTTGTTAGCCACCCCAAGTCTACGGAGAGGGGCGGCATACAAATCCAATAAATAAATAAATAAATAAGCACAAATGACAGCCATCTGTCAAACAACCATAATTAACAAAGACCTATTGTTCGTGTTTACAACTTTTAAAAAGTAGACAAAAAGAAGAATTGGTAGGGATGAGGGAGCAAAAAATCCCAAAACACAGCTATTAGCTTTTGGTTGCAAAATTACTTATATGGGTAATCCTCAACCTATGACCCCAATTGAGCCCAAAATTTATGTTGTTAAGTGAGACATATGTTAAGTGAATTTTGCCCCACTTTACGACATTTCTTGCCTCAGTTGTTAAGTGAATCACTGCAGTTGTTAATGTAGTAATCCAGTCATTAAGAGAATCTGGCTTCTGCGATGACTTTGCTTGTTAGAAGGTTGCAAAAGGTGATCACAGCAACCATCATAAATATGAACCAGTTTGCAAACATCTGAATTTTGATCACATGATCACGAGGAAAGGTCGTAAGTGTAAAAAATGGTTATAAGTCACTTTTTTCGATGCCATTGTAACTTTGAACAGCCATGAAATGAACTGTTGTAAGTCGAGGACTTCCTGTATAACACACTTCTTTGACTAATTTGGAGGACCAGGTTGATAATTCTTTAGGAGAGCAAAAGGAAGCATAGCCTCTAGACCAGTGTTTTTCAACCACTGTGCCGCGGCACACTAGTGTGCCATGAGACATGGCCAGGTGTGCCGTGGGGAAATTAAACATGGGTCCCCAAACTACAGCCCACGTGCCGGATACGGCCCGCGGAGGCCATTTATCCGGCCCGCCTCCATCTGCCTCCATCCGAACATTAACATTCCTTTCCCAATCCCTCCAGCTATCAGCGACAGGAAGAGTGGAGGCACAGGGAACGCTCACTGACCAATCACCTTTTAGAATTCATCCCAACCACTAGCAGTTAACCAATAGCAGGCCGCCTCTCATCCACACCCAGGAAGGTCCCCGATCATGATGCCGCGCACTTGATATTGTGTGGCTGCGGCGAGTAGTTGAAGCTGCTATTCCTCCCCATGGTCCCGATTTCTAATCCTGGTCAGGACTGAAGGTAAATGTTGCCACCATTAGATTTTATTTATTTATTTATTTATTTATTTATTATTTGGATTTGTATGCCGCCCCTCTCCGAAGACTCGGGGCGGCTCACAACAAGTGAAAAAACAATCCAATACATAATCCAATTAATTAAAATATTAAAAGTTTTTTTTAAAAAACCCTATACTAACATACACATACACAAGATGAAGCCTCAGCCTCAGGTTATGTCTATCCTGATGGTGTATATAGATATTTGACCTTTTTCTTTTTATAAGAGGCCCCCACAGAGTGTGATATACAATACATCACAACGTTATCTGTATTGTATAAGGCCTCCTGAAGGGTCATCTTCTTAAAGAGCTCAAGTGTCATTTTGTGTCATTTTGGTTGGTTGTTTGCCCCAGGAGTCTGTAAATGTACAAAATGTGCGGTGGCTCAAAAAAGTTTGAAAATCACTGCTCTAGACAGCTGAATAATAGTTACAGTAACTCCTTTATGTATCTTTCCATTTGAAAAATGCATACATTTTCTGAGAAGTTTTGGATTCAGACTTGAGTACCGCTACAAAGGTGGACTTTTAAGCCGCTCCGACAGGTATTGCAGTACCCTTGTTTTGACATCCAGAATGTTAATTCATTTGGTCTGGCTTGATTAGTCTTATTGGCAAATAGGTAGCCGGGCAGCCTCTATGAGTCGATGAGTGCATAACCTTGGCAGCACTTTCTGTCTCTTTCTCCAGGTCGTCACCAATTTAAGCAGACATGGAGATGTGATGACTTTGGCTTGCAGTCCAGGCATAGCTGTCTGCATTTTTAAAGCAAAAATGCTAGAGCTTTCTCCTTGGGCTTTATCCCATATCTTCCTTGCTTGAACATGTATGGCTTTGTTCTCTGCAAGGGGAGGAGAAGGCATTTTTCTTCCTTTAGAAAGAAATTTGCTCAGCTTGTTAATGCTTTAGCAAGGCTTGCCAGCGATTGACCCTGTCTGGCCTACTATTTCTAAGGGCCAGACTAACAATGAAGATAGAAAGACTCCCTCCCACTCCCACTGTCCCGTCAAACCCATTGAAACAAATGTTTTAAAAGTCCCCTTCCCTGTGATTTTCCCCTTCAAATTTTGTGGATCATTTTTTCCACTTCTCCTTGGGTCTTGGGAATGGGTTCTCATAAAGTAGGAATTTCACAAAATGAATTCATGATTGAAACACAGCTGCAAGTTTTATAATTTCAGATTTGACTTGACATTTTGCCAGTGACTTCACTTGTTCCGTTTTTATTCCAAACTTTGAACTGTTTCAACTATATGTTTATACTACTAGCAAACCCAAAGGAACATAATAATTGTAACAATGCAGAAAACACCCCATAGGGTGGGGTATTTCAGTAGACAGTACTATGAAAACTTTATTTAATATTTATTTAATAGCCGCGTGACATTAGCTAAATTTGGGGGGTGATTGGGAGAAAGAAATTGAGGAAGTGAGTTTGGGAAGTAGTGGATTTGCTGCAATCAACATTAGAATATTTTGTTTCAAATCCACCTTGTAATTTTTGTTCGTTCCTCAAATGTCCACAGATTTGTCTGCTTTCTAAACTAAAATGCCACAATCCTATTATGTATTTGCTTGTTCGTTACAAATACTTTTACCACAAAAAAACCGAATCCTAATAATTTCCACATAATTCAAACTATCAAAACAAAGTACAGTGGTGTCTCTACTTAAGAATGCGTCTACTTAAGAACTTTTCTAGATAAGAACCGGGTTTTCAAGATTTTTTTATCTCTTCTTAAGAACCATTTTCTAGTTAAGAACCTGAGCCGGAAAAATTTACCAGGAAATTCCCCCTTTAATCACGGCCATTTCGGACTTTTCTGAGCTGCCAGAGGAGCCTTTTGGTGGCGCTTTGGCAGTCCAGAGTGAATGAAACATTTTCCTTTCTCTGGGCTCTTGGAGATGGAATAAACCTCTGCCAGCGCTCAGAGAAAAGAAACGCTCCCTTCACTCTGGGCAGCAACTGTCCTCCTCCTCTTCTTCCTCCTCCTCCTCCTCCCACCCAAATTCCAAGCTTTTATTTCTTTCCTAATGGGCTTGCATGCATTATTTGCTTTTACATTGATTCCTATGGGAAAAATTGTATTTGTATACAATTTTTCCCATAGGAATCAATGTAAAAGCAAATAATGCGTGGAATTGGGGAAACCACAGGGAGGGTGGAGGTCCTGTTTCCTCCCAGGAGATTTCTAGAGAGGCCCCACAGAGGTTTCTCCCTACCTTTTCCAGCCCTGTTTCCTCCCAGGAGATTCCTAGAGAGGCCCCATGGAGGCTTCCCCCTGCTTTTTCCGGTTACAGTTTCGGAGGCTGGTGTTTGTACATGAAAAATGGTTCTTGAGAAGAGGCAAAAAAATCTTGAACCTTCGGTTCTTATCTAGAAAAGTTTGTAAGTAGAGGCATTCTTGGGTAGAGGTACCACTGTATATCACTAACTCTTTGCTTGTAAAATGGGTTTTAGTTCTACCAGGTTTTTCCTTTTACAGGGAGTGGGATGACAGAATCATCATGTGCTGAATTAAAAGTAGGGCTTTGAAGCAGCAAAGCTTTCAGGGTTTGTAGCCAAGTGATCTAATCTCTTGGCTCTGCTACTGTTTTGCATGGCCATTTCTAATACTTAAGAGGAGGAACTGCAGAGCAGGGGAAACGTGTTGTGTGTTCAGAAAGCAGGCCTGTCAATAATAAGTGATTTACATGGAAGCAGAAATATGGCAGAAGAAAATTTATAGATTTTTTTTTTTTGGTCTTCTTTTTAAACTAAGAAGCATCTCATAGAATTATTTGTTTTTGTTACCTAGAAGCTTAGCGCTTCAGAAATTTATTCTTTCCCATTCTGCTCCGATGTTCACCAAAAAAGGATTTCCAGAGAGAAGTTTTGCTTTTCAGAGCCTCCTCTCGATATTTTGCATTTAGCTACTGATACTTTATTTTTAAAAGATTTTTAAAGCTACAGTTTGAAGATGAAACTGTAAATTTCACTTTTGATCCATTTATTTTGGAATGAACTATGAGCCCAAAATTCAATTAGCTTGCAAATTTGTCCCTTCTTCCCTCAAATTCTACAGATTTTTCTGTACATTCCTCTGCATACACTTTTATGAATATGTACATTAATACATAAATATTTATATCTATATACATTTTCTATATGGACTTATATGCCTCAAGATGGTTGGCATATAAATTTAATAATAAAAATATTTTTGGGTAGTTTTTGAACTATTCATAACTTGTAAACATATTTTTGCTCTTATTTTGCCTTAATTTATGTATTTTCATGTTGTTTTAGAATTGCAGATTACATGTCAGCACTAAGAAAAATGTTGAATTTTATGAATATCCGTATTCTAATTTGCAATGTTTTGGAAGTGCAGGCTGAATAAATCCATTTAAAAGTTGAGATCCTATTTTAGTACATACCATACACAGTTGTGTAGAGATTTCTCTGATGTCGTTGGCACAGGTATCCACAACCACACCTTTTACATAAAAAAGCATATATTCTATATCTTCTGGGTTTGTTGTGCTGCCATGAAGTATACTAAACAGGAAAAAATAAGCAATCTGAGGTAAATATAGATTCATTTGTAAGTCATTATTAATCTGAAGTAGGTTGACAGTCTCTGGCTTTTTTAATTAGCTTGAATATCTGTGCTTTCATATGCTTAAATATGCTGTTGTCTAAACTGCTAAGGTGTTATTGAATGTTAATGAACATTCCAGCTGTTCAGATACAAAACCCCAAATGCTCTGTACATTAGAGGGAGTACTTAATGAGAGGAGGTGCAGACAAGGAAGGAGGCAGTTTTGCCATAATGTTAGGTAATAATTACTCTTTGTGTTGGGTGTGCATAAGAGAAGAGGGAAAGCATATAAGTCGCCCCGAGTCTACGGAGAGGGGCGGCATACAAATCCAATAGATAGATAGATAGATAGGTAGGTAGGTAGGTAGGTAGATAGATAAGAAAGAGAGAGAGAGAAAGAAAGAAAGAAGGAAGGAAAGAAAGAAAGAAAGAAAGAAAGAAAGAAAGAAAGAAAGAAAGAAAGAAAGAAAGAAAGAACTTTTTAGGAATATTCTCTAAATGTTAAGGAGGAAACAAGTATCTCTTATATTTCACCAGGTTACTTACAATATGTTATAAGCCATCACACTAAATTAGAGTGGTGCCACATGAAGTGATGTATTTTAAAAAGAAACTTTCTCAATTTTTAAACAATTTCTTTAAAAACAAAAATACAACCATACTTTTAGTACTTCTGCATTGTTACATTTAAAAAAGCAAAGTTTCATTTTTATTTATCATCATGGCACTCTTATGTAAATCTTGTTCCTTATAACTATATATTTCTTTTTGCATACACATATTTACATTTTAATTAATTTTGAGAGTTAATCATGATCTTCTTGTTCCTTTTCCTTAATTCAATCCATTTATGCCATTGTTCCCACATCTCATAATATTCTGATTCTTTTGGGCCCCTTAATTCCAATGTAAGTTTATCCAGTCGTAAATTTTATTATTACTTTTTCGGGGGGTGGGGAGGTGTCTCTGCATTTTTCCAAAATTGAGCAAAAACAATCCTAGCTGCAGTTGTAATATGCAATATTAAATATTTTTCCTTTTACTATATTCTTTGTTGAAGATTCCCAATAAGAACAACTCCTGAGTAAATTCCACCATTATTTGCATTACCTCCTGTAGCCTTGTGAATTTTATTCCAATTTTTTTTGTCTCAGGACACAACCACTACATGTAAAAGAAAAAAAAATATTACTTTCATGTCACGGTCAGGTTATTTTATTCATAGAATCAAGTGTATTATCTTTGTTAACTACTTTCTAGGAAAGCTAGGCTAAGCAACAGTGCCTAGAATCTGTCCTTCCCTTACGTAGTAACCCAGAATGCTAAGAATTTCCTTCCCACTACCCATCATATTTATAAGCAATCAGACAAAAAAAAAGACATGACTGTATATGTATGTGCCTTTCACGATCTCTAAAATGGAAATGGGGCCTTCTATTTTGGAATTCTGCACTGTAATATTAGCTGTTGCTTCAATGTGAGGTGTCAGGAGACTTGACGTGACAACTTGCAGGCTGTTGCACTGTTCTTTGACTTAATTCCTTTATCAGGAGCTCTTCTGTTATACACACAGGGCTCTGTTTCTCTTTATTGCTAGTTATCTTAATTTTAATTTCAGAGAAACAAAGTCTCATCCCACTGGGAGTTGCTCCTTGTCATCAGCCAGACTGGGAAGAGGATTGGGTGTTATTTTTAGTTCCTTAGGAAAAAAAATGCTTTTTGCTTTGCTTTTCCAGGGGCTACATTAAGCATGAGACCAGCCCCTCTTCCAGTTGAAGAGCCAGAATGGAGACAGACGCCTCCACCAGTCACTGCTACCTCTGGGACTTTCCGCTTGCGACGTGGCAGTCGGTTTACCTGGAGAAAGGAATGTTTGGCTGTCATGGAAAGGTAATATATCAACTGTATGTGGTGAGAATTAGATTAGACCGGGGTGCCAAACTCAATTTCATTGAGGGCTGCATCAGGGTTGTGTTTGACCTTGGGGACCTGGGATGGGCGTGGCCAGGATGGGCATGGCCAGCTCAACATCACTCATGTAGGGGACACCTGTGGCGACCCAAGTGCTCTGCCAGCGAAAACTAGCTCCCAAGCTCTGTTTTTGGTTTCCCCAGCCTCCCGGAGTCCTCTGCCAGCAAAAATGGAACTCGGAAATTCATTTTTGCCTGCAGAAGGTCCTTTGCTGTTTCCAGGGTGGCCCTGCAGGCCAGATCTAAGTACTCTGAGGGCCAGATCTGGCTCCTGGGCCTTGAATTTGAAACCCCTGGATTAGACTATCTCACAGAGCCCAAGATAATTTTTTATGTGTGTATGTGTGTATTGTTATTCAATCAGTGGTTACTCAATGAAAAATATGCATGAGATCACATCAAAGGATATGCAAGTGAACAAGCCATATTATATGATATTGTTGTGGCCTACAACAATGTTGCTCTGGTATGTGGAAATATACAATAGTGAATAATATCATTGGTGCAAGAATTGATTCCTGATAACTTATTAATGGCCACTTTAGGGGTCTTGATGGTTCTCAAGTATGCAGCATAATTTTATCGATGTGCAAGAATATTCTGAGAATGTTTTAGATAATGATTGATTTGAATTGATTTGATTTGATTACGTTTATATGCCGCCCATCTCTTCGCAGACTCAGGGCAGCTAACAACAATAAAATGCGATACAAAAAGTTAAACCCCATAATAAAAACATTCATCTCACAATCACATTCAGGCTGGAGCAAGATGTCGATGCTTAACGGTCTTCCCAGGCCTGCCGACAGAGCTGTGCTTTTAGAGCCTTTCGGAAGAGGAGGAGAGTGGGGGCAGTGCAAATCTCATGGGGAAGATGGTTCCAGAGTGCCAGAGCCACCACAGATAAGGCCCTTATCTCCATGGTCCTGCCAGCCGACATTGTTTGGCTAAGGGGACCCGGAGGAGGCCGACTGTGGGATCTGATCGGTCACAGGGATGTGTAAGGTAGAAGGTGGTCCCATAAGTAATCTGGTCCTAAGCCATGCAGGTCTTTATAGGTAATAACCAACAGCTTGAATTGCGCTCGGAGATCAACCGGAAGCCAGTGCAACTTGCAAAGTGTTGGAGTAACATGGGTGTATCTAGGTACACCTATGATGGCTCGTGTGGCTGCTTTCTGGACTAATTGAAGTCTCCAAACGCTCTTCAGGGGTAGCCCCATAGAAACATAGAAACATAGAAACATAGAAGACTGACGGCAGAAAAAGACCCCATGGTCCATCTAGTCTGCCCTTTTACTATTTCTTGTATTTTATCTTACAATGGATATATGTTTATCCCAGGCATGTTTAAATTCGGTTACTGTGGATTTACCAACCACGTCTGCTGGAAGTTTGTTCCAAGGATCTACTACTCTTTCAGTAAAATAATACTTTCTCATGTTGCCTTTGATCTTTCCCCCAACTAACTTCAGATTGTGTCCCCTTGTTCTTGTGTTCACTTTCCTGTTAAAAACACTTCCCTCCTGAACCCTATTTAACCCTTTAACATATTTAAATGTTTCGATCATGTCCCCCCTTTTCCTTCTGTCTTCCAGACTGTACAGATTGAGTTCATTAAGTCTTTCCTGATACGTTTTATACTTCAGACCTTCCACCATTCTTGTAGCCCGTCTTTGGACCCGTTCAATTTTGTCAATATCTTTTTGTAGGTGAGGTCTCCAGAACTGAACACAGTACTCCAAATGTGGTCTCACCAGCGCTCTATATAAGGGGATCACAATCTCCCTCTTCCTGCTTGTTATACCTCTAGCTATGCAGCCAAGCATCCTACTTGCCTTTCCTACTGCCCGTCCACACTGCTCACCCATTTTGAGACTGTCAGAAATCACTACCCCTAAATCCTTCTCTTCTGAAGTTTTTGCTAACACAGAACTGCCAATGCAATACTCAGATTTAGGATTCCTTTTCCCCAAGTGCATTATTTTACATTTGGAAACATTAAACTGCAGTTTCCATTGCTTTGACCATTTATCTAGTAACGCTAAATCATTTACCATATTACAGACCCCTCCAGGAATATCAACCCTATTGCACACTTTAGAGTCATCGGCAAATAGGCAAACCTTCCCTACCAAACCTTCCCCTATGTCACTCACAAACATATTAAAAAGAATAGGACCCAGAACAGACCCTTGTGGCACACCGCTTGTAACCTGTCTCTGCTCAGAATACTCGCCATTAACAATAACTCTCTGATGTCTATGCTTCAGCCAGCTTGAAATCCACTGAACTATCCAGGGATTAAGTCCACGGCACCACCTTGATCCAACACCTTTGTGACATAGTCAAAGAACTCAATGAGATTAGTCTGACATGATTTGCCTTCAGTAAAGCCCCATGTAGAGCACATTGCAGTAATCAAGCCTTGAGATGATGAGGGCATGAGTGACTGTGAGTAGAGACTCTTTGTTCAAATAGGACTCTAACTGGCGCACAAGTCAAACTCAAATCCCATCACCGGCTCAAGGTTGACTCAGCCTTCCATTATTCCGAGGTGGGTAAAATGAGGACCCAGATTGGTGGGGGCAATATGCTGGCTCTGTTAAAAAGTGCTATTGCTAACAGGTTGTAAGCCGCCCTGAGTCTAAGGAGAAGGGCGGCATAAAAATCGAATAAATAAAATAAAATAAAATAAATAAATAAATATTTTTAAACTTAAGGGTGGATAATCACAATATATGAGTTACTTTTCTCTGTTGAGAGGGGAGCTACAGTTACTCCAGATAAATGCTTTGGATATAAATGGAAAGTCAGTTTGATTATATGATTATTCATTCACATTTCTAGTCTGCCTTAGAGACTTAGAATAAGTAAATTCGGTTATAAAGAAACACAAACTTATTAACATCAAATATTTCATATACTGTTATATAGATTTAGGACACTCTCTTATAATGGCTTAAGGCACATACAACAACATATTGAAAAAAAGAAGTCCACCTCAATAGATTTGGCAATTTATGAAACAAAGTGGGCACCTTAATCCAACTTTTGAATTCCTCCATATTTAAATTGTACATAAAAATGATCTGAAACTTTTAGTCCCATCTATCTGAGTGGTGGCCTTGCTCAGTGGCAGCCATGCTAACTCTTTGTGTGAAGCTAGAAGAATCATGTCTGAGTACAGAGAGCCTGAGAACCAGTAAGACCATGGAATAACAACTTGAAGGTGTCTATCGTCACATTAAAACAACCATTGTTAGGGCATACAGGTGGAAAAAAGCGATATACAGTTTGACATAAATAACATATTTTTGGAGTATAAGATGAACTGGAGTATAAGACGCACCTTAGTTTTGGGGGAAGAAAATAAGGGAAAGAATCTGCTTACCAGATATTTATCTGGCTAGTATCCATAGTCTGGTCAGCTTCAACACATTATTTTATCCCCTGATTAGGACTTTAAAAAAACCTTATTCAGAGAGGGTAACAATGAAAGAGCTTGCAAGCCAGTAAGAGCTAGGAAAATCATTAGCACCTGGTTAGGGCTGGAAAGAAACATTCGGAACAAGTAGAGCAATGAAAAAAACCCTGCAAAGACTTAGGGCTTGGGAAACATTCTTCGCAAAGAGTAACAATGAAAGAATTTGCAAGCCGATAAGAGCTGGGAAAATTGTTAGTATCTGGTTAGGGCTGGGAAGAAACATTTGGAGCAAGTAGAGCAATAAAAAGACTTACAAAGACAGGGTTTGGAAAACATTCTTCACAAAGAGTTACAATGAAAGAATCTGCAAGGTAAGAGCTAGGAAAATCGTTAGCACCTAGTTAGGGCTGGGGGGGAAAAGCTTTGAAAAAAGTTACATTCAGAATATCAGCCTTCCATCCTTCTAAGGTGGGTAAAATGAGGACCCGGATTGTGAGGGCAATATGCTGGCTCTGTTAAAAAGTGCTATTGCTAACATGTTGCAAGCCGCCATGAGTCTAAGGAGAAGGGCGGCATTAAAAAATTGAATAAATAAATAAATAAAATGCATCTGGATTTTCAGCCTCATTTAGGGAGGAAAAAGGTCTTATACTCCGAAAAATACGGTATATCGTTTGAAGCTTAAGAGCTCTGCTGTAAGAACACCTTTTGTAGTGATCTGCAATAAAAGTAGAACTAGATTATCAAAGAGTTTTGTTCTCAAATCTCTGGCTTCAGTTTGTTCCAAATCAGTTTTCTAACATTTCAGGATGAACCTCCCCAATGTAAGAATCAGCAAGCTTGGTAATATATATACTGCTCAAAAAAAAAATATGGAACACTTAAACCACAGAATATAACTCCCAAGTAAATCAAATTTCTGTGAAATCAAACTGTCCACTTAGGGAGCAACACTGATTGACAATCAATTTCACATGCTGTTGTGTGCATTCAACTTTGTACAGAACAAAGTATTCAATGAGAATATTTCATTCATTCAGAGCTAGGATGTGTTCTTTGAGTGTTCCCTTCATTTTTTTTGAGCAATATAGAATATAGATTAATAGAGTTGGAAGGAACTTTGGAGGTTTTCTAGTACAAGCAGAAAATCCTAAACCACTGATGGTTTCTAGACAGAGAGCCCAAGCATGCATGCAAACCCTAAATGCAATGTGTGTACACCCCCCGCATGTGCCCCCACATGCATATGTGCCCCACCTCCTGCACATGTGCAAAATACAATGTATGCATACCCCCCACATATGCATGGTCCTCCATGCATGCGCCGCATAGATCAGCTGGCCAGCACAAGACACAAACACATGCATGGCAGAACTGAGTTGGGGCAGTTCTGGTGTGCCCACATAGAGGGCGTCGCATGCCACCTCTCGCATGCATGCCATAGGTTCACCATCACAGCTCTAAACCATTTCAAGAAAATGATTGTCCAATCTCTTTTGGAAAGCAACCAGTGATGGAGCACCCTGCCGCACGAATCCCAGCGACCGGTTAGGTCCCACAGAGTTGGCCTTCTCCGGGTCCCGTCGACTAAACAATGTCGTCTGGCGGGACCCAGGGGAAGAGCCTTCTCTGTGGGGGCCCCGACCCTCTGGAACCAGCTCCCCCCTGAGATTAGGATTGCCCCCCACCCTCCCTGCCTTTCGTAAACTCCTTAAGACCCACCTTTGCCGTCAGGCATGGGGGAACTAAAACACCTCCCCCTTGCCCATGTTGTTCTGTTGATTGATTGACTGTGTGCCTGTTTTTTATATATACTGTTTTTATGAGATTATTAATTTAAATTGTAACTGGATGGGTGGGCATTGGATTTGGTATTGTGTACCGTACTGTTTTTTTATTATTGTTGTGAGCCGCCCCGAGTTTGCGGAGAGGGGCGGCATATAAATCCAATAAACCTAACCTAACCCACAACTTCTAAGGCAAACTGTTCCATTGGTTGATTGCTCTGTTAGAAAGGTTCTCCTTAGTTCTAGATTACCTCTTTCCTTGGTTAGTTTCTGTCCATTGTTACTTTAGGCTTAGTATTATATAATACCAGCAGTGGGCTACAAGCCGGAACGCTAAATTGCACTCGCCGCCATGGCTCCTAAGTTCTTGCGGGACCAGCGCAATTTTGCTGCTGCACCTGTGGAGGAAGCAAAATCGTGCACAGAACTGCAGGTGCGCCCGTGTTTCGGCAAGTTTTTTTGATTCCGCACATGCCGAAACACGGGCGCACCTGCGACTCTGTGCATGGTTTTGCTTCCTCCACAGGTGCACCAGCAAAATCGCCCTGGTCCCGCAAGAACTTAGGAGCCACGGCGGCAAGCACAATTTAGCATTCTAGATCATAGCCCACCGCTGTATAATACCTTAGTATTTTAGTATGTCAGAGACTAGATAGAACCCCTTAACTCTAGGATACAATGTGGTTGAATGAGAAGGGTAGCAATTCTCAGAGTTTATATTTGACCAAGGTTATCATCAAATAACAAAAAGTAACAATCCCTATTTATCAGTAGCAAATACTGCAGAGCTAGAGTTCTCCAGATAAATGAGGATTGTACATCATTTGGGTTTGTAATCCTTTATCATCATTCATTAAATTAGATCAATAATATTTTCTCAATATTACAAATGCAAGAGGAAAGATGAGAGAATAGCTTACTTAAGGGCACCCAGGGAAATCATAAAACAAGGAGTTTCCAGTTCTGGCTGTAGCTCAGTCTGTTCATCACTGCATTTGCACTTGAGCCTGGAAGCTTTTCTTGCCTTCAGGGAATGTGGTGCACCCATAATGCCTGGATGTTTTTTTTTAATGTGAGATTTTTTTTAACTTTTTTACTTTTATGATAAAAAGTTATCTCTTGGAGCCTTGGCGCAGGTATCATGCATGCTTGGTTTATATCCTTAAGGCTTCTTTCTTGATATAAATTACTTCTGTATTTCAATTGTTGCATAATAAGTTTATACATTTATTTGCAGCCATATGTTTTAGCAAAATTCATATAAAATTACAATTCATATCAATTCAATACATCCTCTCCAATTTTAACAGCACTATTTTTCAACATATGCTTTCGTATCTTCCTTTTGGCCAGTGCAAACAATTAAATTTTTTTGGTTAAATATTTATCTACATCAGTCATCAGATTTGTTTTTTTTCTTATAAACTAAAGTTAACAAGGGTATGATGAATCTAGCTCTAGGTTCCTGATATAACTTGCAATGTAGTATGTAGGCTCAGATTTTCCAATGGTGAATTATTATAAATGCGTAAAATTATGTATTCTTTATATCTTCCATCAAAATAGGCTATTGGCATTATTTGAAGTGAAGTTATGGGAAAGCTTGTCTCAGGGAATGACATTAAGACATTGTAAATAATGTGACATTCCTTATCCGTCTTTAAAGAATTGATACCACTTTGCCATCTTAAACTTACATGCTGGCTCTTTTTAAATCTTTAAAACATAATAGTGTATGATAATTACTATCAGTCAGCAGTCCTGATAATTATCAGTTCCTGATAATTGTGAAAATAGCTTTAGACACAAATGCATTCATTTATTATTGTTAAGATGTTCATGTAGATGCATAGCTATTCTTAGTTGATGGAGCAATTTGTCTGCTTAATTCTGACAACAAACAAGTCTAGGGCATTTTTCAATTGTCTAAGTGACTGTTGGTCACATGAGCAAGATTTATAACAACATCACTTAATGGGATTATGAGTAAGATTTGGAGCTCCTTTCTCCTGGCCCTTTTCTTGGGAGTGGAGAAGGGTTAAAAAAGTAATAAATATAGTTAAGCCTTCTGAAGATTTAATATACCTATCTACTTTTGTGATTTTGTGACAAGAGTGTTAGGGGATTTGAGGAATCACAAGAAGGAGGGAGGGAGGGAGGGAAGGAAGGAAGGAAGGGAAGGAAGGAGGGGGGAGGGAGGGAAGGAAGGAGGGAGGTAGGGAAGGAAGGGAGGAAGGGAGGGAGGAAGGAGGGGAGTGAGTGAGGTGGGAGGGAAGGAGGGAGGGAGGGAGGGAAGGAGGGAGGGAAGGGAGGAAGGAAGGAAGGAGGGAGGGAAGAAGGGAGGGAGGAGGGAGGGAGGGAAGGAAGGAAAGAAGGAAGGATGGAAAGATGGATGGATGGACGGATCCTGGAAAGGTTTATGGCCTGCTTTCTGAGCAAGACTCAACCCTGCTTCTGGAGGCAAGAATATAGAAATGGAAACATAGAAACATAGAAACATAGAAGTCTGACGGCAGAAAAAGACCTCATGGTCCATCTAGTCTGTCCTTATACTATTTTCTGTATTTTATCTTAGGATGGATATATGTTTATCCCAGGCATGTTTAAATTCAGTTACTGTGGATTTATCTACCACATCTGCTGGAAGTTTGTTCCAAGGATCTACTACTCTTTCAGTAAAATAATATTTTCTCATGTTGCTTTTGATCTTTCCCCCAACTAACTTCAGATTGTGTCCCCTTGTTCTTGTGTTCACTTTCCTATTAAAAACACTTCCCTCCTGGACCTTATTTAACCCTTTAATATATTTAAATGTTTCGATCATGTCCCCCCTTTTCCTTCTGTCCTCCAGACTATACAGATTGAGTTCATTAAGTCTTTCCTGATACGTTTTATGCTTAAGACCTTCCACCATTCTTGTAGCCCGTCTTTGGACCCGTTCAATTTTGTCAATATCTTTTTGGAGAAAGCAGTAGTGATGTAAAATGTTGATTGAATGTGGAAGACTGAAGGATTTATATGCCTTGCAATCATGTGGTTCAATACTGGGTTCTAAAACCTGTTGCTACTGTTTGTGTGTGCGTTTGCCCATGCGACGCTTTTGTGCATTTGCAGAGGTGCCCAGGTGGGTGGGTGGGTGGAGCCTCCCACCACTAGCGCTACCGGTTCACAGAACCGGAAGCAACCCACTGCTGATCTGGTTGTTAGCACATTTTTGAGAGCCATTTGAGACCATTTGAAGAAGTGCCCTCAGCAGTGCCCTTCTTGTGATTCCTCAAATCCCTTAAGATTATACTGCAGAGGTGGTTTTCTGCCAGGTTGTACCCCTACAGGTAGTGCTGGCATGCAGGTGGTCCTGCTCACCCATCCTGGTGCTATGCCATCCTATTTAGGCTCATTGTGTAGCTGCATGCAAGCTGTGCATGTGAGCAAAGTACATGCGCGGAAGGCCGTGCAGATGCGTGGATGATGTGCATGCAAGTGAAGCGCGCATGCGTGCATACACACATTTGGAAACCAGTAGAGAAGGTAAGTGAATACCACCTCTGGCCCTCAGGATCACCAGAATAGTGCAAATAGGTGTAGAACCATTTTGAAACTACTAAAGGGACTGTGCTATAAACAAGAGTGAACAGTCAACAAGATGTATGGTTGTGATTGAATTGGTTGATTGGTTTTAATATATTGGGTTTTTAGCTTGTAGTTTTTAAGTAATTAGATTTGTTTGTACGCACTGTTTTATATTGTATCTTGTAAGCCGCCCCACGTTTTTGGAGAATGGTGGCATTCAAATCAAATAAATGAGTGAGTGAGTGGGTGGGTGGGTGGGTGGGTGGGTAGGTAGTATCAGTCAGAACTGGAGAAGCTTCTTGGATGAGAAGCAAAACATCTTCAAGAAAAAACGAAGACTTTGGGACAGCCATAGCCTAGATGGCTGAGAATCTCCATAGACATTTAGGGAAAGCAAGGTTTTATGTTGAAAATGTGTAATCCCAGCAACTAGTTAGGTCCGACAGAGTGGGCCTTCTCCGGGTCCCGTCAACTAAACAATGTCGTTTGGCGGGACCCAGGGGAAGAGCCTTCTCTGTGGCGGCCCCGGCCCTTTGGAACCAACTCCCCCCAGAGATTAGAATTGCCCCCACCCTCCTTGCCTTTCGTAAACTTCTTAAAACCCACCTCTGTCATCAGGCTTGGGGGAACTGAGATATTCTTTCCCCCTAGGCCTTTACAATTTACGCATGGTATGTCTGTATGTATGTTTGGCTTTTATAATAAGGGTTTTTTAGTTATTTTAGTATTGGATTGGATTGTTACATGCTGCTTTTATCATTGTTGTTAGCCGCCCCGAGTCTACGGAGAGGGGCGGCATACAAATCCAATAAATAAATAAATAAATTTCCTGACAGAATTTTGTATATGCAGGATGGATGGTAACACTTCACACAACGTAGGATACATTAATGCAGAACCTAAAATTATTTTGCCTAACCAATTATCAGAGTTGAATTTTATCAGTGCTCTGCTTATACTGTCTCTGATGGTGCAGATTTGTACAGGTTGGCAGCATTTCTGCGTCCCATGTAAATCATAGAAATGAACAGCTTCAAGGATCTTTCAGTCTTTTTTAGCATTGCTTCACATTCTAGTCCAGCTCACACATTTTGGCCACTTTTCATTTTCATCCTTTACTGTCACCCTACACAAAAGAGATCATTTGATTCTCTCTGCAATCAGCCATCGCCATCCTGACGGGCGCCTTTTGTCTAGAAAGCACAATTGCATTTGTTGAAGGTTTATCCCCGGGCTTTTGTAATCATTCATTCTGCACATCTTGCTGCTTTCTTCCCCCACCCCATCTATTTACCCCCATACGCTACACTTTTTTTTTCTTTTTGGCTTCACTGCTTACATAGAAACATAGAAGTCTGACGGCAGAAAAAGACCTCATGGTCCATCTAGTCTGCCCTTATACTATTTCCTGTATTTTATCTTACAATGGATATATGTTTATCCCAGGCATGTTTAAATTCAGTTACTGTGGATTTACCAACCACGTCTGCTGGAAGTTTGTTCCAAGGATCTACTACTCTTTCAGTGAAATAATATTTTCTCACGTTGCTTTTGATCTTTCCCCCAACTAACTTCAGATTGTGTCCCCTTGTTCTTGTGTTCACTTTCCTATTAAAAACACTTTCCTCCTGAATCTTATTTAACTCTTTGACATATTTAAATGTTTCGATCATGTCCCCCCTTTTCCTTCTGTCCTCCAGACTATACAGATTGAGTTCATTAAGTCTTTCCTGATATGTTTTATGCTTAAGACCTTCCACCATTCTTGTAGCCTGTCTTTGGACCCGTTCAATTTTGTCAATATCTTTTTGTAGGTGAGGTCTCCAGAACTGAACACAGTACTCCAAATGTGGTCTCACCAGCGCTCTATATAAGGGGATCACAATCTCCCTCTTCCTGCTTCTTATACCTCTAGCTATGCAGCCAAGCATCCTGCTTGCTTTTCCTACTGCCAGACCACACTGCTCACCCATTTTGAGACTGTCAGAAATCATTACCCCTTCGTTGCATTCTGAACCTAGTATAGTCAAATAATTTTTGATAGACATTTGGGAGTGGGGACCACTTTACTAGGGTGTCAACACTCACATATCTTTAGCATTTATTTGTTTGTTTGTTCAATTAATTATTTAATTATTTAATTATTTAATTAGATTTATATCCACTCAACTCCCAAAGGACTCTCACAAATCTCTCTTTCGGACATTCAGAAAATGTTTCTTTTGTATTGATACTGGCACTATTCAAATGTTGATTAAACCATATTGCCGATTGGTTTCCGGACACAATTCAAAGTGTTGGTAATGATCTACAAAGTCCTACATGGCATTGGGCCAAATTACTTATGGGACCGCCTTTGCTGTATGAATCCCAGCGGCCGGTTAGGTCCCACAGAGTTGGTTTCTCCAGGTCCCGTCAACCAGACAATGTCATTTGGCAGGGCCTAGGGGATGAGCCTTCTCTGTGGGGGCCCCTGGCCCTCTGGAATCAGCTCCCCCAAGAGATTCCTCCGAGTCCTCGGAGAGGGGCGGCATACAAATCTAATAAATTATTATTTATTGTTATTAATATTCACACTGCCCCCACCCTCCTCGCTTTCCGCAAGAGTCTCAAGACTCACTTATGTTGCCAGGCTTGGGGCAATTAGATCTATACCCCTGGCCAATAAATGTGATGTATGGCTGCGATTAAATTGTTTGATTGATTTTAATATACTGGGTTTTTAGCTTAAGTAGTTTTTTAATTAATTAGATTTGTTTTGTATTCGCTGTTTTATCTTCTATCCTGTGAGCCGCTCTGATTCTTTGGAGAGGGGTGGCATACAAATCTAAATAATAATAATAATAATAATAATAATAATAATAATAATAATAATAATAATAATAATATACTTTCTTTGAGTGGTGTGTATGAAGGGGCAGCTGGAGGAATTCTTCATAGTGGTAGGAATGGTAAAACATGATAGGCTTTTAACAGAAGGAGAGGTAAACAGATTGCATCAGTCATATTCCAGACTTCGATATTTGCATTTAATTAATTAATTAATTCTCTCTAGTCGCCCAATTCAACCAAGAGATTATGAGATCTGCATGATAATTGTATTTAAATGCATATTCATTTGCCTTGAAGACTAGCCCCTTGCAGTTTTCTTGGTGAGATTTTTCAGAATTGATCTGCCACTGCCTCCTTCCTAGGGCTGAGAGCGATGAACTGGCTCAAGATCAGGCAGCTGGCTTGGTATCTAAGGTGGGGCTAGAACTCATAGCTTCCCACTTTCTAGCCTCATTACCTAAACCATTTCACCAAGCAGGCTCTTCTTTTTTAATGTACGTGTATAATATTTTGAGCTAAATACTGTACTGCAACTTTAGTAGAAGTGAGGAATATTTTTGTTCTGCAAGACAATCTGAAAGTATCCTTAAGGTCACTGCGTAAGGATAACTCACCAGGAATGGAGAGGGAGAGGGATGTGAAACTATTAGGTGGCCAAAGGAAGGGGATAAGGAGGCACCCAAGAGAAGACTGGGGAACACAAAAAGAGAGTCGAGGTGGAGAGCAGAGCGGAGGTGGCGCAGTGGGTAGAGTGCAGTACTGCAGGCCAGTAAAGCTGACTGATAGATCTGCAAGTCAGTGGTTCAAATCTCATCACCGGCTCAAGGTTGACTCAGCCTTCCATCCTTCCGAGGTGGGTAAAATGAGGACCGGGATTGTGGGGGCAATATGCTGGCTCTGTTAAAAAGTGCTATTGCTAACATGCTGTTATGCCCTTTGTTAAAAGGGCATTATAAATAAACGTTTATTATTATTATTATTATTATTATTATTATTATTATTATTATTAGAGTTCTCAAATGTCTACCCCACAAATCACAAAAGAAACAAGAGCCAGTTTCAAAACTGGTTTTCTTTTCTTCTTTCCATCCTGTGTTCTTTGTTTCTTAAAACGATTCTCCATTCTTTCAGGTAGTAATAATAATGGGGCGGGTGGGCTGGATGATACTTTCCGTAGTCATTAATTAACTGACTTTCCTTAGCACCCCATGTCTATTATTTGTAGCAGGAGCCGTATGACTCCTGTGTACCTATGTTAATATTTGGCTTCTATTTTTAAGCATCCATAATGAGAAACATATGTTTTATGAACTAGACGTTCTGGCTGCCTTCATCTGTTGCCTATTTTGCTTCCTTTCATTCTACCCTGCTCTTCTTTACCCACGCCCCATTCCCCCCCCCCAAAAAAAAATGCCTGAGCCCAGTAGGATAAGCACTAGCAAAGCTAATTGAAGTATAGCCACACACCTAACTTTCTGGAACAGCATACCTGGAGGGAACTCTTTCTCCATATAGCAGTTCTCTTAGTCTGAAAAATATGGCATTTGTTTGTTTGTTTGTCTGTCTGTCTGTCTGTCTGTCTGTCTGTCTGTCTGTCTGTCTGTCTGTCTGTCTGTCTGTCTATCTATCTATCTATCTATCTATCTATCTATCTATCTATCTATCTATCGAAGTCTGATGGCAGAAAAAGACCTCATGGTCCATCTAGTCTGCCCTTATACTATTTTCTGTATGTTATCTTAGGATGGATATATGTTTATCCCAGGCATGTTTAAATTCAGTTACTGTGGATTTATCTACCACGTCTGCTGGAAGTTTGTTCCAAGGATCTACTACTCTTTCAGTAAAATAATATTTTATCATGTTGCTTTTGATCTTCCCCCCAACTAACTTCAGATTGTGTCCCCTTCTTCTTGTGTTCACTTTCCTATTAAAAACACTTCCCTCCTGGACCTTATTTAACCCTTTAACATATTTAAATGTTTCGATCATGTCCCCCCCCCTTTCCTTCTGTCCCCCAGACTATACAGATTGAGTTCATTAAGTCTTTCCTGATACGTTTTATGCTTAAGACCTTCCACCATTCTTGTAGCCCGTCTTTGGACCCGTTCAATTTTGTCAATATCTTTTTGTAGGTGAGGTCTCCAGAACTGAACACGGTATTCCAAATGTGGTCTCACCAGCACTCTATATAGCAGGATCACAATCTCCCTCCTCCTGCTTGTTAACCTCATTCATTCATTCATTCATTCATTCATTCATTCAATCGGGTTTTTTTAATGCCGCCCTTCTGCTTAGACTCAGGGCGGCTTACAACATGTTAGCAATAGCACTTTTTAACAGAGCCAGCCTATTGTCCCCACAATCCGAGTCCTCATTTTACCCACCTCGGAAGGATGGAAGGCTGAGTCAACCTTGAGCCGGTGATGAGATTTGAACCACTGACCTGCAGATCTAGTAGTCAGCTTTAGCGGCCTGCAGTACTGCACTCTACCCACTGCGCCACCTCGGCTCATAATGAGAGTGACTAGTTAATGAATGTTGCTAAAAAAGACACCCAAAGGAAAATCCAAAATAGCTGAGGAGGCTGGAGGACTCTCAGCCAAGAGGATGGAGTGGTTGGAAAAGCAACATACTGATGAGACTGAATTTTGCGGTGACATGTCCTTGCTGATCCAAACGTCTAACCATATTCCTTGGATTAGATAACAAAATATGAACACTTTAAAAACATTAACTAATGCTTATTATTTACACCAGCACATTGAACATATTGGAAGACATGAACCTGCACATTTTTAAAATTTATAATGATGGATAGCATCAAAATTTGATAAATAAATACTTCTCAGTGAGGAGTGGAATAGAATTCTGCCTGTTTTTCCTTAAATCTTCAGAAAGAAAAGAGGAAGGATCATTTAAACAGCAACAACAAAAACTTACCTGCCAGGATAATTCAGACAAGCAATTATTCTTCCACTAGCAGATCAAAATGATTTTATCGGGACAAGTTTTTGATGGGTCAGCTAGAATGCCTCCTTAGTGGGCTTTAAATGGGTGGGGAAGATTTGATTTTATAGATATGTTTATAATGGTGCATTTATCAGTGTTTTGAAATTGGCCTTTGTATTTTATTCTTCTGATGGTTAGCTACTGTAATTTAAAAGGTAGAATATAAATTCAACAGATATAATCCAGAAATGGGTTGAAATATCTCAGAAGGTAGAAAAAAGTCCATGGCCCTAATTTGGTCTGGAAACTGGACAGATCTAAAATATATTCTGATAATACAATTTAGGAGCTTACTAGGCTCTAAGCACCCCAAATTAGTACATCAGTACCTGTAAGTAATATTTAATAAATCTCCCCAGCCTACCTGTTAAGAGGTCAGTTATATGTTAGCACATATTTTAACTGCTGGAGACACATTCCTATCTTCTTTCTCACATGGATATTTATGTATTTGTCTATGATGAATGTAATGGCTGTTACCGCATTTTGCTAGTAACATTTCCAAATAATGCCAATTTGTAATTTGTAAATCTCTTTATAACCTGGATATACAATCTTGTTTAATGGTGACAGACTTCTTAACCTTGTAGCTATCACCAGGACGATGAACTTTTGAAGAAGAACCTGCTTCTGGTTGCCCACCTCTGACTTGAACTCTGACCATTGGCTCATATGCATTAAGGGTTTTGCAGCTCTTCTGATTCGAAAGAGAAAAAGCATTGGCAACTCTTTAAGACAAAGGTCTCTCTTCCTGGGATAATCCTGCTATGATTCCAAAAAGAGAGGCAGCTGTTTTAAGGAATTGCTGATAACAGAGGTGGATTCGGACCAGTTCCCCTGAATTGGTAGCCGCCCACTGGGGATGTCATGATGACATCACTGAACTGGATTGGTCAGTGCTGGTGCGTGGGTACCGCCATCTTTTTTAAATTTTTTTAAAAAAAATATTTTATTTTATTTTTTCTTCTGCACATACACAGAAAACTATGTTTCCAGCACTGTACATGCAGTCGCTATTTTGTTTTTGGCTTTAAAATTTTTTGGGGTGGGGGTTGTACTGCGTATGCGTGTGAGCGCTTTGTGCCGCACGCCCATGAGGCACAGCCATGCAGCATGGGAGGAAGTGAACCAGCAACAAAGTAAGTTGGAACCCATCCCTGGCTGATAGGGGTTATTATGGGCATTTTCCCCTGCTTCTGATCCGAAGCAATGAAGAACATTATTCTTCACAGTCTACAAGTCTCTTTTATGTATTCAAAATTGGTGTTGTTTTTCCTCTGTACAGGATTTCTTAAAGATTTGTGTCTTGAGTTTGTTGGCTTTATTTTGTGTACAAGAAATACAATTTCTAAGATGAACACACTCTCTTTGCTTCTGTAGCTACTTCAATGAGAATCAATATCCTGATGAGGCCAAGAGAGAAGAAATTGCAAATGCCTGTAATGCAGTTATTCAAAAGCCAGGTACACAAGGAAGCCAAGAAGGGGATATGTGACTTCTCTCCTCTCCTCTCCTCCTCTCCTCTCCTCTCCTCTCCTCTCCTCCTCTCCTCTCCTCTCCTCTCCTCTCCTCTCCTCTCCTCTCCTCTCCTCTCCTCTCCTCTCCTCTCCTCTCCTCTCCTCTCCTCTCCTCTCCTCTCCTCTCCCCTCCCCTCCCCTCCCCCTCCCCTACCCTACCCTACCCTACCCTACCCTACCCTACCCTACCTACCGCCTCTCCCCTCCTCTCTCTTAATATATATTTTGCCTTATTTACTTAAACATATATTTTCCTTATTGATCCTATGCAAGAGTTATATGCAAGAGTTATAATAGAAACTGCGAGAACCCTAGACAAAAAGAAAAAGAAAAACAATATCCAAATATGCCATTTTTAAAAATAACCAAATGCATTTTTAGTTTCAGTAGTAATCCACCATCCCAGGAACATTTTCCATTTGGGCAAAATTTAAAAAAGGAAAGAAGAAAAGAGATTTGCGATGTGGGAACGAGGGGGAGACCATCAAGTTTTGGGGAGTGTTTCAAAACAGAAAAGCCTTTTTGAAAGAGAACTGTGAAGCTCAAAGTATGTCAAGCCATTTTTTAATTAAAAAACAAAAAGTGCTAAATTAATAGTGTTGACTTTCTTGTCCTTATGCTAGAGTGTTTTTGTCTACCTTCAAAAGGGCAGGATATATTTTCGGCAGTTGAACTGAGTAATACCCAACAGTATAGTCAAAAGGTGCTTCAGAAGGACAAAACTTAGGGTGAGATTTAAGGGCTGCGTGTGGTTATAAAAATAAGATCGGGTGAGCAATCTGTGATCCTGAGATCCTTTTTGGAGGATCTCAAAGCTGCTGCTCCTTATTGAATTTGTTGGGAAACGCAAGAAGACTTAAGCCCTAAAATTCCTGTCCTCCTCAGTCCTAGATACTCATTGTGATGTAGTTATACTCGCTCCGTAGCCTTCAGGACCAAAAAATATTTAAAAGGGTTTTAAAGTTTGGGTTTTATTTTTATTTTTTATTTTTATTTAGAAAATAGCCTCTCATGATTTGGGAAAACCACCTCCAAGATCCTTTCCAGCTCTGATAATCTACATATTCTCAATCCCGCCCTGGAGCTTCTAAAAGCAAGCATAACCAACATGGTGGTTTTTTTTATTTCGAACAGGAAAGAAGCTGTCAGACCTGGAGCGAGTTACCTCCCTCAAAGTGTACAATTGGTTTGCCAATAGAAGGAAAGAAATCAAGAGGCGAGCCAATATTGGTAATGTATCAGACAGCCTTGAAGAACTGCTGAAGAAAGATGGAACATGATTGACTTTTCTTAACAGGAAAACAGAGCCTTGATGATATTTTTAAAGTAAAAGCTTGACAACATGGTCAAAACAAATTTTCTCTCTTCCTTTGTGGTTACTGAACAGTTCATCAATGTTAACATGTCAAAAAGCATCGGTATGTGTGTATGATAGCATCTTTAAGTCCCTTAAGTCAGGGAATTTCATCATGCCTTTCAAGGAAGCCTAGAGATTTCCAGTTTTGTTGGAAACATAGAAACATAGAAACATAGAAGTCTGATGGCAGAAAAAGACCTCATGGTCCATCTAGTCTGCCCTTATACTATTTCCTGTATTTTATCTTAGGATGGATATATGTTTATCCCAGGCATGTTTAAATTCAGTTACTGTGGATTTACCAACCACGTCTGCTGGAAGTTTGTTCCAGCAGACGTGGTAGATAAATCCACAGTAACTGAAACCTCTCTATACTTGGTCTGATGAAAAGATCAATGGATGAAATATATTTAGTCCACTACTGTGAATACCTGGGAATATTAGGCCATACAGTAATGAATTTTAATATACTTAAGGTGGCAATAAGGCCCAATATAATAGTAAGTGCTACATATGAACCCTAAAGCATACCTCAGAATGTTCTACAATGTACCATATTGTTTGGGACCAACAATTTGCTTTGAAAAGCTTTCTTTGCCGTTGGGTTATTTTGAACAACCTGCCTTATCTCTCCCAGTGTCCTCTAAGTGAAGCAGAGGCTGTTCAAGTTATTGAACAAGTTTGTACGATGCATATCTCTTTATAAAGTTTGTCCTAGCCTGCTGTCCAAATCTATTCTAAGCCAGGAGTAACTAAAATGTTCCACCAAACTATGATCTGAAACTGTGGTTTATGTTTTCATGCCTTGGCTGTGGCTTCATGTTCCATGCAAATGGAGCAGAAGCAGGTTAGCAAATGGATACTCCCCATTGTATATCTCTCGACATAGAGTTGGCTGGCAGGAATAGCAGCATTTTTGTTCCTCTCACCTTAACTGTTATTCCCTGCAAATATTTAGTGAATTTGTAAAATTGGAAGGATTAGTGATAACCATGTGCCCGGTGAAGCAGCCATGTGCCTATTTTGGGTTGCTGTCGCTGGTTTAAAAAAAGTTTAAAGTAGGGAGTGATAATTGCAACAACAGCTGGGCAGGAAGAAAGCTTTGCATAATTGTTTGCTGAGTTCCCCTTTGGGTATGTCTCTTATAGCTGATCACTTTCAACCACAGACTAATGTGTCTTCTGATTAAGCCCTTCTGATGCCATGAAGAGTGGCATGTTCCCATCTCTGTCCCCCAATTTAGTTTTCCTTTGCATCCTTCTCCCTCTTTATCATCTCACCACAGTCACAAATATAATACCATACAGCACCCAACATTCTGCTAGAGAAAATAAATATTTAAAGAAACGTCCTCACTTTAATTAGCATTTCTTGTATACTGATAAATAATACAGGTATCCGGTACTTTCCAGAGTTTGAAATGCTTTGGATATAGAATAGTAAATAACACATTACAATTTTCTAACATATTATGCAGAAGAGCTTTAAATTGTGCCTATCTATCATATAAAATATTTAACATATAAATGTGCAATTAATTACATAAATTAATTTCTTTTTGCTTTGAATTTTTAATTTGTGTATCCTTTCGGAGAAAAACCTCAAGCATAAATCTTTCCCCAGATTTCTGAACTTTTTAAATAATTTAAGAGTTCAGGTTCTTCCAGTGAAATTGACTGATAGCAGATTCAAGAGAGAACAAACAAGAAAAAGCAAACTTTTGACAGTTTTTACACAATACGGTAGTTGCCCCACAATTAAAATTATTTTTCATAGGGCCCGAAACCAAATGATGGCGCAGAATTGTTTTATTGGCTGTTAGCTGGGATAGTGATCTGCAATCTGCAGTTTTAAATGCAATGTATTTCAAAATGCCAGTTGCGGAAGGTTACAACCACCAGAGAAAAGTTGTTCCCTTCAAGTCCTGCTTGTGGACTTTGGTGGCCATTGTTGGAACTAGAATGCTGAACTAGATGGACCTTTGAGCTGATCCATGCAGGGAACTTCTTATGTTCTTATACTTCCTTAGGATAAGATGGCAAGATGGTGTCTGGGGACTGGTGGGGCAACACCAAAAGGATGCTGACAGATTTTGTCCATTAGTACGAGAAAGTCAAACACCAAACAGTGGTATGGATAGCAGACCAATAAAGTAGCATGAATCTAAGATGCTTTGCAATCTTACAAAAAAAGAATGAAGCATCTTGTTATCTTCATATAACTTGTGAGTTGCAACCTGGAATATTTATATTGCAAGCTCTGAAGTCAAGGGATTGGTGCTAGCTAGAAAACCAGTTTGGAGTTTTATAATATTTTCAAAGGCTGATGACCCTGGATAGAAACTGTTTTTTTTTCCCTAATTTTTTTCTTTTTTAAAAAATTGGCATTTATATTCCTCCAACCAAATTAATTTTCTTTTTTCTAATAGTGCAATAACATGCACAAAAGGGGCTTGCACCATATTGAAATGAAGATGAAAAGCGGACTTCACTTAGGGCATGAGTTTGTTTATTGTAAGGACCATCAAGACAGAATTAAAATTGTAGAAAAGGGATAGTCAAAGTTACTACATAAAAAATAAGAGAGAGACAGAGAGACATGTTACTTTATTCCTTTGATTATGGTTTCATTAATCAAATGTGCATTTAGTGCCTTTCTTAAGGGTCTCCTAAATTCAAGCCTATTTGGTAGGACAAGTTCTGTGTGCGACAGGAGCGTAGGAAGATAATCCAAACTGGGTGCCAGTTGTAGAATGCAGCTATTGAGATTTGCTGGTTTTGATGTAGAAGGAAGTTTTATTTAGATGTTTCCAGTCCTTATGAACCCTTATGAATTTAGCATTTGATAAATTCTCTAAATTTAAAGAGAGGGTCATGAAAGATACTTTAGCATCCTGTAAAAAAGATAGTTGCCTCTCCCCAGTACTAGGAAAGCCAGAGGAGAATGTGTAAAATCAGAATTTATCCAAGCTCTGCATCAGAAAGTCTGCAAATTGAGCAGAATTTGGCTTGCAGATTCCCCCTTCCCCCATAGCTGAGTTTAAACTATAAAGAAAAAAAATAGTTCTGAGTTTTCCTCTGAGGTTCTTACAAGAAACTAAATGCCCCACTTGTGAAGATTCTGGTTTTTCATCTTCATCCTTATTGGTAACCCTGCAGCAGATAATTCAGGGATCAATTTGCTTTTTTCGAAGAAGCAGCAATCCTGGAGAGTCATGGGATAGATGTACAAAGCCCCGGAGGCCACTCCAACAGTGACGACGTAGACGGAAATGACTATTCAGAGCAGGTAAGTATGTGAGCTAAGTCAGGGGGCTCCAATATGGAGAGTCCCCCTGTAGGCTGCTCTTGCTCCTCTGGGTTGGGGGGCGGAATGTGGAGCGGTGGGGTCTTTCATCCTTCAGCCTCCTAAGACCATGCGGCCCTTTTATCCTGCTGTGCAATGGGGGGAAGGCAGAAAAAACACAGCATTCCTCCTCCCCCCACCCCCAATGGGACCAGCTTTCACCCACATGGATTTGTTGTCGTACAACAGGAGTCTTGGCAAGTGCGCAATGGGGAGGAGGAGGGAAGATGTACAGAGGGAGGCAGAGAAGCAGAGAAGTTAGAAGAAGACAGGAAGATCTGCTCAAAACAAGCAAGTTGACGCTCTGTTCACACATATTTGCCAAATGCAGGGGCATGATGAACCCCCACCCCCAATTTGCGCCACCATGCATAGTAAACACCATGTCTGTTTCTCTCCTGTCCCCCCCCCCCCTTTCCTTGTAACCAGAGCTGTGTGCATCCCCAGAAATCCTTTTTGAAACTTAAGACCGCTTCCTTTTTGTCCTCCTCACCACTCTGAACTGAGAGCATAGGTGCAATTGCGCACGGTCCATTTAGTGGTGCTGTTCCCTGAGCAGCACATGAAGTTTGAGGAACGGAAGGACGAGGCAAGCATCTCTCATCCAATTTGACAATCCTCTTCCCTTTCCCTATTATCTTCTGATGTCATTGTTTATGGGACCTTGATGTCCATGTTATGCCCACTGTGTACTCCTTACAAAAAAAATTAACAGTTCAGTTTCGAAAAGAAAATAGTTAAACGATTCGTGTCAAATAAAAGAATCTCTGCTGGCTTAAGTTTCAGGGTAAATTTTCTGAATTGCACACTTGATGTGGAACACACAGCCCCTGCTTATACCATAATGATCTACGAGTTTTACTCTCTCCTTACCCACCCTTCCCACCTCCACAGTACAATGAATGCATAGCTGCATGCTCCTCTTCCCCAAACCGAATGCATTGATGTAAATTGATAACACGGCAGCTCAATTCCAACCAAAAATATTCCATCTAACCTCCTGGTGTGCCACCTTGTTTACCTTTTTTTAAGGCAGGGTCAAGCTTTCGTCATAATTTTTCCCTGCTCTTGATATACTCCCCCCCCCCCCCTTAAATTGCTTTTATTCTTAGGAACATAGGAAGTGCCTTTTACCACTGGTCCATCTAGCACAGTGTTGTTGAAGTACTGGTTTACCAATGATTTTTCTAGATCTCACTTATTGGAGTTTCCCCTAACCATTTCAGGAGATGCTAAGGCATGAATTTGGAACCTTTGGCATGGAAAGCAGGTGTCCTGCCTCTAAGCTATAGGGCCTGTGCATTCTTGATAGGCCACCGCTATCATCTAATCTTCATATTTTATTATATTTCTTTTCCCCTTCTTTCCCCCCATACTTTCTGTTAGTTTATGCTCATATTTTCAAAACTACTTTTAGGTACATTTTGGTAATGTAAACATAAGAAATGAAATTAAAAAGACTTTTCTTTTTAATTTGAAATGAAAGAAATTGATTGCTAAAGAGGAAAATAAGAGGATATTAATAGAAAAAGAAGCTCTCTCACCGAAGTGATGCTTTGGCCATATTTCATGTTTGAGTGAGACACATTGGACGATGGGGCCAATTATTTAGAGTTGTGATAATCCCACTGGTCTTTTTCTTCCATTGTTGAGAATCTTCCAGCTTTGTGGTTCCTGCATTAATTAGGTCAGATCAGATGGCATTATTGTGATCAGTGTGTTTTTTTAATGGAAATGATATGATTTGTACATGAATAGTACTTTTTTAAATGTTTTAGTGGGAATATGGAAAATAAAAACAGATAAAATATAAGCCTTTAACCTGAATATGTAATGAAGGCAGCTAGGAACAAATTAATCATCTATTGTAATCCATTTTCTTTGTCTGCAATTTTTCTGTAGTCAAGCTCTCATTCAGTTAATCAGATTGGCAGAACTTTAATCTTGTTAACTATCTCAAATATTTTGCAGCCATTGGCTGAGAATGTTCTGGTTCTGGATTTCTTGTTTGTAGCAGGGTATAAGTTCTATAGATTGGTATGGTCATATCCAACTCTGTTTCTGTACCTTTTGTGTAAATCTAATTAAGACTACAAGCAGAAATCAATTGTTTCGTTGAGCTTCCACAGTTTTTTAATTGTTCCTTCAGGAGCTCATGTTACACTGCCTAGTAATTTATTCCAGTTCAAGTAACCTGATGACCACATTTCTTTTGTTAGTAAGTCTTGATCATGATGAGGAAGCATTTTTCCCCTCCTCGTTTAACCAGACTCATGCAAATTAAAATTACAAATCTTGTTGTTAAATGGATTGTTGTATAGAACACAGAATTGTCTCCGATGTTCTCTCATACGATTGAACAAGAGAGGCAGAGCCTACATAGAGAAGGGAAATATCAGTGGTTAAATTCTATAAACTATTTGCTTGTAACATTTTAACAGGAAAAAAACAACAGATGGGAGGATAGATGGATATGGTCAGTTTTTTCATCTAAAATCATGTTTTTTCTTGAGGGTTTTGGAATAGTATGATGGGAGATAATGTTCTATAAAGCTCTACTGAGCTCTATAAAGCTCAGTAGAAGTAATGACTACTTCTTAAACCTTTTGATTGACATCATTCTGTACTGGAGAGACCACATACAAACGTTTTAAAGGTATAGCACCTACTTCCCATACCATCCCGTTTTTAAAAAATCAACATATTTAAGCACTGGTCTGTTTAGATTTCTCAAACTTCATCTTTCTTCAGTTCAAACTAGAGAAGACAATAATGATCACAGAATCTAATTATGCTCAGGTTTGAAGACCATTTAGAAATTTCAGTTGGCTTTGATTATTTGAGACAAAATGATCAAAACATGTAACATCTCTTCTATAACCAGTTGAATTGAATGAGGCTCCAGTTCAACATATTTTAAAGCATAGGTGAGTCAACATTTCAACTGTGGTATTAGCACACACATTCAGAGCCAGAGTAGTAGTCTGTGGAGGAAAGGCTTTAAATGTATTTCCCTCCCCATACGAGTAAATCCAGGATTTCTGGATATATTAGATATCTAATATATTTCTCTCCATCCTTTACAACTTTATTGCTGATAATAAGGTTCTTTTAACAATTGGTTTGGCAGCAGCTATGAAAAAGCCCCATGATTTGTCATTTAGGCATGAGTTGACTCTGTGAGTCATCATACGTTGAGAAGTTAGGTGGATGTATTTTAATACAATAAATATAATATTGGGAAAGAATGACAGTGGAGATGAAAGAGAAGAAACATAGGCACTTAAGACCATAAGGTGCAGGTGGACCATCCACTCAGTGGACTTCTTCCTTCCTACACAAAGCCAAGCTAACCTGTTCAGAAGGAAAACACTCCTTAGAGGTTCCATTTTAACCAACAAGCTGCAGAAAGTCTTTCATCATGATGTGGAAAATTAACTTTACTCTCATACTGTGTTTTAAAGAGAAGTAATATATGGGGGCAGCTGCTTTACACACATTTTTCTTAATTTATTTGAGATGACACCTGGGTTTTAGATTACATTTATATATTTTTTTTCACCGAAAAGGCTCTTCAATAATTTGTTTTGAATAGTATTGTTGAATATGGTTTGAGAGTTTGTTTTATAATCATTTGAATGTGTGTATTGTCTTCACAGGCTCATTAGCCTTTAAGACTATATATACATTCTTAAAATATATTAAATAAGTCAAGCCATTTGCTGCTGAATATGTGTTGGAATGTTCAATTTTTCTGTCCAGATGTTATTCTCTGTGGGGTTTTTAAAGAAATATTTAAAAAAATACAAATGAATACAGGATAGTGTATTGTGCAGTTGTAATAATAATAGTAACAACAACAGGCAACAACAACAGCAACAAACAGAATTGGAAGGGACTTTGGAGGTCTTCTAGTCCAACCCCCTGCTTAGGCAGGAAAACCCTACACTACTTCAGACAAATGGTTATCCAACATCTTCTTAAAGACTTCTACTGTTGGAGAATTCACAACTTCTGAAGACAAGCTGTTCCACTGATTTATTGTTCTAACTGTCAGGAAATTTTGCCTTAGTTCTAAGTTACTTCTCCTTGTTCAGTTTCCACCCATTGCTTCTCGTTCTACCCTCAGGTGCTTTAAGGCAGATTAATAACTATAATATTTTAATTCTATTCTTATGTGAATTACAATATTCCACAAACACAGAACTAGACCATCGATCCCTCTACCTACAGTGGTACCTCTACTTAAGAACGCCTCTATTTAAGAACTTTTCTACATAAGAACCGGGTGTTCAAGATTTTTTTGCCTCTACTTAAGAACCATTTTCTACTTAAGAACCCGAGCCCAGAAAATTTTCCCAGGAAATTTGAGAGCAGCACGAAGGCCAGGCCAGTTTCCTGCCATTCCCCCTTTAATTCAGGCCATCTGGGCTGCCAGAGGAGCCTTTTGGTGGCGCTTAAGGAGGCTTTGGCAGTCCAGAGTGAACGAAGCATTTCCCTTTTCCTGGGTGCTTGGAGAGGGAATAAACCTCTGCCAGCGCCCAAAGAAAAGAAATGCTCCCTTCACTCTGGGCAGCTGAGGAGTCACCACAGCAAAGGTAAAGCGCTGGCTACAAAGCGAATGAGCGAGAGGAGAGGGGAACCCTTCAGCATGGGAAGGAAGAGGCAGCAGGTAGCAGCAGTAGCAGCCAGTGTATGGGAGGCAGCCTCACGCTGGGTGTCTTTGAGGCGCATGCTCCTCCTCGCCGCCTCAGAGTCGTCCCCCCTTTTTTTAAGCCTTAAAGTTTTGGATTTTTTTGATTCCCCTCCCCTCACCTTCTTCCTTCGGCAGCGACTGTCCTCCTCTTCTTGTTCCTCCTCCTCCCACCCAAATTCCGAGCTTTTATTTCTTTCCTAATGGGTTTGCACGCATTATTTGCTTTTACATTGATTCCTATGGGAAGATTGCTTCTACTTAAGAACATTTCTACTTAAGAACCTGGTCACGAACCTGGAATGAATTAAGTTCTTAAGTAGGGGTACCACTGTATTATCAACACCTGCTTAAAGCAGTTAATTTTCCAGAGTTTCAGACAGGTTTTTTTTTTAATGTTACATGTGTTATGCCACTGGGCTCTTATGCTTTTATATATACTTGGCTATTACAAATGTGAGGAATGAATCATAGATTTTTTTAAAAAAACTAGAAGGTGCTTCCTTAAATATTTATTAAAATATTATTTATACATTAATTAGAATTTTTATAATAATAGAATCATGGTTCGAAAAGTGTCTGTGTAAAATTTTACATTGCTTCAGTTAGGACAGGCAGCTTTGTGAAGGCTAAGAAACACATTTTATTTTATGTGGAAGCTTTTGCTTACAAAATGTGTGGAGCTGAGAGTAAACAGAATTGTTTCATTTTTTTTTAAAAAAACACCCTTTAAAGATAATAAATATAAACTCCTAAGTTTGTACTACTGTTAACGTTTGCTACCCAGTTTTGCGGTAAAATCTACAATCAAATTTCAGTGGCAAACAATTCAATAGATTTGGAAACCATTTGAAAAAATTTAAAAGCCTGTGTGCGGCTAGAGGATATACAGTATATTGCCCTGCTTTTTTCAAAGAATCAGCACTCCAAGGAATTTCATTTCATATTGCATAGGGAATTCTAGAACATATAAGTAGGAAATTGGAGGTGCAGGTGTGAGACAATGGGCATCTGGAGCCAAGCTTATCAAGTGGCATAATTGGTTTTAATGGACAAATACCGCATGGGTCAGCTTAAAGAATATCCTCTTTTTTTCTCTCTTTCTACACTTTGTATTATCTAAGGAAAGCATTGCTGCCAAAATGAAGATGAGAGAAAACTAGTGTACTGTGTGTATAGAGGAAAGCAGGTAGCTGCAAAGAATGTAATTAACGAGAGGAAGAATCCTAGCAAACCCCAGCGACCAGTTAGGTCCCACAGAGTGGGCCTTCTCCGTGTCCCGTCAACAAAACAATGTTGTTTGGCGGGGCCCAGGGGAAGAGCCTTCTCTGTGGCGGCCCCAGCCCTCTGGAACCGACTCCCCCTGGAGATTAGAACTGCTCCCACCCTCCTCGCCTTTCGTAAGCTCCTTAAAACCCACCTCTGCCGTCAGGCATGGGGGAACTGAGATATTCTTTCCCCCTAGGCCTTTACAATTTATGCATGGTATGTTTGCTTGTATGTATGTTTGGTTTTACAATAAGGGCTTTTTAGTTGTTTTAGTATTGGATTTACATGCTGTTTTTTATTACTGTTGTTAGCCACCCCGAGTCTACGGAGAGGGGCGGCATACAAATCCAATAAGTAAGTAAGTAAGTAAGTAAGTAAGTAAGTAAGTAAGTAAGTAAGTAAGTAAATAATTAGGTCCCACAGAGTGGGCCTTCTCCGGGTCCCGTCAACTAAACAATGTCGGTTGGCGGGCCCCAGGGGAAGAGCCTTCTCTGTGGCGGCACCAGCCCTCTGGAACCAACTCCCCCCGGAGATTAGAACTGCCCCTACTCTTCCTGCCTTCCGTAAACTCCTTAAAACCCACCTTTGCCGTCAGGCATGGGGGAACTGAAACATCTTCCCCTGGGCATGTCTAATTTATGTATGGTATGCTTGTGTGTATGTCTGTTAGTATATGGGGTCTTTTTAAATCTTTAATATTTTAAATTGTCAGATTATTTATGATTTGTTTCCACGTGTTGTGAGCCGCCCCGAGTCTTCGGAGAGGGGCGGCATACAAATCTAAGTAATAAATAAATAAAATAAATAAATAATTTTAAAAAAGGGCAGAGATGATGTTATTTTGATGGAAGTAAAGAATTGTTTTGGCAGAGAGCAAAGAGAGCTACTAAAAAGAGTTTCCAGCAGAATGGATGGAATTAAAAATAAAGTGATGAATCAGTTTAGGATGAAACTGAAGTGAGGGAACAGTTAGAAAGAGTAATTTAAAGATTTGTGTGGAAATGGTTATATTGCAATATGTCAAAGAGTTTGGTGGTGGGGGAGATATTCGTGGAAAGGAAGGGCAAAGAACAATGGGCCAGTTTGGTCTAGTGGTTAAGGCAGCAGGCTAGAAACCTGGAGACTGTGAGTTCAAATCTTTCTTTAGTCATGAAAACCATCTGGGTGACTTTGGGCCAGTCATTTTCTCCCCTTCCGACCCACCTCACAGGGTTGTGGTTGTGAAGAAAACAGGAGGAGGAAGAAGTTTTTGATATGTTCATCCTCTTCAGTTATTTGTAAAAATAATAGAGGTAGGATACAAATAAATAAAATGGGAGCGGATGGCAAGAGTATAAAGTCCCTGTTGGATCACCCAAGGTGTGAAAATCGTCTCAGCTGCCCAGCTACAGCAAAGAGGCACCTATATCTCATGTAGCCGTGATAGAGGAATTTCATACTGCATGGGAAAAGACAATGATAAATGACCACTATATTTTACTAAGGAAATCACACAAGTAGACCAGATAAAGCAGGGTATCCCAAACTTGGCAACTTTAAGACTTGTGGACTTCAACTCCCAGAATTCTCTATGCTGTGGAATTCCACAAGTCTTAAAGTTGCCAAGTTTGAAGACCTCTGAGATCAAGGGATTGCTTGATATTAATATACTGTAGTATTGGGTGATGGGCGTTCAGATATTACTCAGCATGTAGCTGTGATTTGAGTGGATAGGAGTGAGAGTGGATATTAGTGCAAATGCAATTATGATTTCTGTATAAAGAAAAATATAACAACTATAGAGATGGGAAGGTATATCACACAGGTCTGATAGAAAAGGCAGGAGATGGGATGGTAAGCAAAGTGCTTTTGCCTCACCCCAGGCAAAGGCCATAGGAAGATCAAATGTTTGTCCTTTTGTTCTCAACTGGTCATTGAGAAGTGGACAAATATGAGAAAAACAACAACATCTTCATTAACTTAGAAGAGGCCTATGGTAATGCAAAAAAAAAAAAGCTTTAATTTAATAAAATTACAACAGGTTCATCAATTCCTGGGAGATTGCTCATAATCACTCATTCCATAGACACTTCCTGGTTGGACTAGGACAGTGATGGCGAACCTATGGCACGCAGAGCCATATTTGCTGGCACGCGAGCCGTTGCCCTAAGTCAGCTCCAACGTGCATGTGTACCGGCCAGCTGAATTTTGGCTCGCACAGAGGATCTGGGAGGGCATTTTTGACTTCCGGAGAGCCTCCAGGCGGATGGGGGAGGGCGCTTTTACCCTTCCCCGGCTCCAGGGAAGCCTTTGGAGCCTGGAGAGGGAGAAACATGAGCCTACTGGACCTACCAGAAATTGGGAAACAGGCCGTTTCCGGCCTCCAGAGGGCCTCCGGGGTGTGGGGGAAGCTGTTTTCGCCCTCCCCAGGCATTGAATTATAGGTGTGGGCACTTGCGCATGCGTGAAATAGTGCACACACGCTCTTTTGGCACTGGAGGAAAAAAAGGTTCGCCATCACTGGACTAGGAGATTGTGCTCTGTCCTTGAAAAGCCTTTGGAAGCTTGAACTGGTTCAAGTGGCACAAACAGTGTTGAGTGCAGTGAAGTTATAAGGTAGACAGACTAAGAAAAGAATGCCAAGTAGGCCAATACTTCTTTCACTGTAATAGCTGTTGTAACAGAATTTTGCAAGCCTGAATGTGCTTTTCTGTCCCTTTATCTCTGTATGCACTACAGGCTTGCCTGAGAAATTTTCTCAAATTGGTTGCATGACTTAGATTCAGACCCCTGTTATCTGACTGTTCCTTCATGAATAGAATAGAATTTTTATTGGCCAAGTGTGATTGGACACACAAGGAATTTGTCTTGGTGCATATGTTCTCAGCGTACATAAAATAAAATATACATTTGTCAAGAATCATGTGGTACAACACTTAATGATTGTCATAGGGGTCAAATAAGCAATGAAGAAGCAATATTAATAAAAATCTTAGGATATAAGTAACAAGTTACAGTCATACAGTCAACATGGGAGGAAATGGGTGAAAGGAATGATGAGAAAAACTAGTAGAATAGAAGTGCAGATTTAGTAGAAAGTCTGACAGTGTTGAGGAAATTATTTGTTTAGTAGAGTGATGGCGTTCGGAAAAAAACTGTTCTTGTGTCTAGTTGTCTTGGTGTGCAGTGCTCTGTAGCGACGTTTTGAGGGTAGGAGTTGAAACAATTTGTGTCCAGGATGTGAGGGGTCAGTAAATATTTTCCCCACCCTCTTTTTGACTCATGCAGTATACAGGTCCTCAATGGAAGGCAGGCTGGCAGCAATTGTTTTTTCTGCAGTTCTGATTATCCTCTGAAGTCTGTGTCGATCCTGTTGGGTTGCAGTCATGGTGGCTTTTCCTCTTGACCTTCTAGAGCAGAGGCACTAAACCCCTCATATGGTGTTTCGTATCGGGTTTTTTTAACTTTGCGGAGTTTTTCAATTGGAGAGGCCTATTCTGGGCCTGCGTGGGCCTTATCAGTTGGACAGGCCTATTCTAGACCCTTTCGTCTTGTAGGGCTCAGAAGTCTGTCCTTTTAAGTTGCAGTGTCTGCCCTATCACACAGTTTAACCCACCAGCACACTGGGCATAGCGGGCCCAGAACTCTCTCATTGCCACATTCTGGGCCAGTTACAATTTCCAATGGTCTTCAAAGTCAGCCTTATGAAAACCATGTTGTAGTAATCTAACAAGGTAATGACTAGGGCATAACTGACCATGTACCAGGCTTCTTGGTCCCAGAATGGGCATCCCTGGTACAAAAAATGGGTCTGTGCAAAGACTCCCCCTCCCCAGCAACAAATAAATATATCTGATACTATAAAAAGAATATCTAGAAATTCTTCTCAGAAAGAAAGAATTCTGATTAGTTCTGCCTCTTTTTTCTTGTAATGTTTGCTGCAGGTTAACAAAGGGCAGGAGAAATGGGAAGGGAAATAGAAGGGATTGCAAGTGGAAGTTGTTTTCTGGGCCTTCATAAAACCCAGTAAAAGTGTTTGGTCTGTTTAGTAATAAAAATGGTATAGAAGCAGCCAAAGGCACATACACAAGTTTGTTAGATCCTTTCACCCACCCCATTTTTTTCCTTCTCTCTCTTATATACAAACACATAAATAGGTATGTCTATACTCAGTCATCCAGGTCATGGTTGTCCCAAAGATGTTTTTTCAACTGGACTTTCTGGTTTTTCTTTGAAGACATTTCGCTTCTCATCCAACTGTCTGCAAAGAGTATAAATCCTTCCACCTCCCACCATCCAGTCAAAGCTGAAGAAGCTTATTAGATAAGAAGCGAAATGTTTTCAAAGGAAAACCAGAAAGTCCAATTGCTTTTGAAAAAGCACCTTTGGGACATAAACAAATAACTTCTGCTGCTTAGTCACTGTCTTCTCTTAATTGAAAAAGCCCCCACTAGTCAATGAATTTCTACAGTCTTATTCATTTGTCTAAAACTGAGTTGCATCCCTGCATTTTATTTGGTACAATCGGTTAGTGGTGGAATAAGGTTGTGGTTCTACATTCACATGGATTTGGAGTTCTTGCAGAATCTGTTTCCAGGGGCCCACTTCAAATCATTTCATCTACTTCCTGACTCTTCTTCCACTTTTCAACTTTAACAGACACCCAAACAAACAAAAAATGTTATTGTAAGGTCAGTTAGCATTGATGGCCATCCCTATTATTTGAATTGTGGAAATGGCACAATTAATTTAGTTTTCATATCATTGCCCCATTTTCAAGTTTAGGTTTCTGTTTGCAGGTATAGGACAAGGGCGGAATTTCCAAAGTTTTTCTCCAGGTGGTTAGTAGGTTGGTTTATGCCTCGTAATAATAACTTGAGGCTTGGAACTTGAGTGCCTTTCCTTTTTCATTCTCATCTATCCAGTGTGAGGTCTTCTCCAAATACCCTCCCTCCTCCTTCCCATTTACCCTTCACCCAATGCCTGTTCAGCATGTGATATGTTCTTTTAAAATAAATCCCTTTATCCCCGTTTCTCCAGCCCATTGAATGAAAACATTGGACTGTTTATAATAAGACATATTTTAAAACTGGATGAAATGATTGTTGAAGATGTTAATGAGACTTGTTCCTCCCCCTCCCTCTTCATCCCTTTCTCCTTCTCCGCTCATGTAGGATGACAACACTAGCCATAGCGACCACCAAGACCCTATCTCACTAGCCGTGGAGATGGCAGCGGTAAATCACACCATTCTGGCGTTGGCCCGGCAAGGAACCAGCGAGATCAAAACAGAGGCCCTGGATGATGACTGATGACGCGATGGAGGGGGAGGGCTCCCAGATGAGAAAGTAACTTAGTTTTAGACGTAGCACCTTAGCAGCCTTTTTCCTGGTCCCTAATATGTGTCCTTCTTTACAATATAACTTTGCAGTCTCTTGTACGTCAAGTTTGCCGTTTAGGGTCTTGTCCTGTGAAGATGGCATGGTGCCCTCTGACTCTACGTATAAACTCTCAGTATTAACTCCCAGTCAGATAATTAACCAAGCCGACTGACCTCCCTCTCCCAGTGCTCCCCCCTCAGCTAGATGAAAACCTTTGCTGCTGTGTCTTTAGCATTCCATGAACGTGCTTCCAGGTGTCGTAGGCAGCCCTCGATTCCAGGCCTTAGGCTAAATCTGTAGAAAATCAACAATACAAACTCGGATTATCTTTCAGACTTCCTGGTGTTAACACTTCTTTATTTCCTCTTTTTATTGTTACAAAACCAAAAGGAGATTCAGTGGTTTGAAGGAAAATGGGTTGAGAGTTTGGACAGAGAATGGGGTGATGATGAAGCTCAGATCTGTTGCGAACGTCTTGTTACCAGGTGCCAATAAGCCTCCCTTGGCAGCGCAGCAATATAGTCTTTACTGCTTTTCCATAGGATTCGTACTGTTTTCCAAAGGTCCTGTCTAGTTGGAATGGGGAAAGAGAAAGTCCACCAGCTTGTTTTGATTGATGTTTGCTGCTGACATGATCAACATAACCGTCCTCTTTTCTTTGCAAGTTGTGTTATGGGAGGAACAAAGCATCCCCCCCCCCCCCCGACTTCTTAAGTTTCCCCAGTTAGGCCAAAGTTTCCATCTATAGAAGAAGCTATGTCTATGAATGAGACCCACTGTGACTGTGTTCCTTCCAATAAGTGGTCAGGTTGATAAGGCTGATTGATAGTGGCTAAGGAATGATGTAGGTGTGATTGGATCCCTCACAGTTCTTTTATCAGTTTATTCATAAATGATCCCCGGCAAAAGTTCATTAACATTTAAACCCACATCATACAATTATATTCTTAGACACCTCTATGAAGAATTCCTACACTTGGAAAAGACCTGATTTATATACAAAGATAGGATGAGCATTGGTGGAAGTTAATAAGTTATTTTCACGCGCACACACACAAACACACACACACACACTGATGAAACATGTAAAGTCGCTCTCCAGTTCAGTCTGTAATCAGAAGCTGCAGATAACTTGGGTTGAAAAGTTGGTCATCGCTAACCTCCTTGCAACGCCCTGACTCCAAACTATGGTGCACTCTAGGGAAGGATTAAGAAGCAACTCCTAATAACCCTCCTCACTAATTACAGAAAATATGCATACGTGTAAATTTTCATTATTTGCATAGTAGAGTACATTGATCCCTATCTATTGTCTGTGGTGTTGGCTCTCCAAGATACCACATCATGGTTGGTTTTTTTTTAACTTCTCTGAACTAGTCACACATTCTTTGTCTTTCTTTGTTCTGTTCTTCCTCAGAAACTGGAAAGCTGTACCTGTCTGGGCAGGTTAACTAATTCTTGGAAGCCATATTTCAGCAGATGTTGCCACGAGCGAAGGATTTAGTGGCTCTTGTGCTCCGGGGAAATAGGATTATTTTTTTACTTTCCTATTGTTAGGGCAATCTGAGATTGGATTTAGATATTGGCTATCTAGGAAATTAGAATTAGTGATTAAATACTGATGGAATGTGAGATGAATCTACTTCTATATAGCAAAAAATAAATAAATATCAAATTATGTGAGGGGGGTGGTTCGTTTTATCTTGATCATATGTAGCACTTTGGTATTTTTTTCCTTAACTAAATATATATATATATATTTGTATTTTGAGCATTTTTTAAAAAAAATAAATATCATTGGATAAATCAACAATAACATGCTATAAGCTCATGTTACAGTCATCCGGTAATAAACCTTGAACATAGCCCATGAGGAACACCTCTGATGAAATGGACCTGGGCGAATAGCACCAGGTGATTCTCCTGAGCAAGATATTTTGAAATGAAGGAAGCAGGGAGGTGACTGTAAAGCGTTCCCAAGACATATCTTTACCGGCTTGATCATAGCATGTGGTTTTCCTCTTTCTTGTGCTCTTTTCACCTTCACCTTATTTCAATGTTCACAGAAATTCTTCTCCATTCATTGTGCCCTTTGAGCTGCCTGTGCATTGGTGAACAACTAATATACTTTAAAAGGAAACTGACACGCTGACAGTCCCATGATATAGTGCCTGTTGCGGCCACAGTTCCCAATGTTTGGAAATGTGTTTTGCCTGTGGCCTTTTTCCCATCTATACTTTGCCAAGGCAGATAATAAAAATTTGCAGAGCTTAAAATCTTCAGAATGTTGGAATAATGTCATGCTGTCCCTGAAATTGATAGGCCCTTTGCTATTTTGGAATAGGCAGTTGGGTGGACAGTTCTGCCATTCTCTAGTCTAGTACTTTATTTGTAGTCATAGTTTCTCTCTTTCTTTGCATATATCTTGAATGCTCTCAGAAGTCATAAAGAGGGAGTATCTGCCAAGATGCTGTTGCTTCATGTAGTATGGTACCTACTAGCTCCATTAACTGCATAGATAGAACTTAATTATATAATTATTCGGCAGGATTTTTAAAAAATAGATTGATATGAATACATTTTGAAAAAGTGATTGGCCATAAGTAAAAATAAAATGCCATTTTTTCAAGGGGCTGGAGCAGCTCCTTACTATTGGACCTCTGCTTAAGAATAGTGGATGATTCCTTATGGTGGCCAGACCATCTAGGTAAGCTTAGTGTGACTTATTCATGGGCTCTCAAGTAAAGAAATATCTTTCCCATCAACTGATCTTTCTGAGCATAATTGCTAAGGGCTGAGCTGGAACCCTTCTACATATGTCCTCTATTTTCCTTAATGAATCTAGGGCAATGACTAGTTACTTCTGTGTTACCCTGAAAATAAAACTAGGTCTTATATTAATCTTTGCTCCAAAAGACACATTGGGGCTTATTTTCTAGTTAAGTTTTATTTTTGGGGAAATACGGTACTGAATGCATTTATCTGGTTGACTATCTTAACTGGGGCTTATTTTTGGAGTAGGGCTTATAACACGAGCATCCCAAAAAAACATGTTAGGGCTTATTTTCCAGTTGGAACTTCTTTCTGGGAAAACATGGTATCTCCATCACTCACTTTCTCCACCAGGATCCTTGATGATGGCTTCTCATCACAGCCATTTTATTCCAATTAAAATGTTGGCGCTTTGCTGGTATTTTGCTGTTCCAGCTTGCGTATTTCATTGGCTATATTATCTGTAATTTTAAAAAATCAACTGTTGATCATTAAAGCAGATTGTTGTCGTCTGTCTTGTTTGTCTATTGAGAGCAGGTAAACTCCACAAGGAGTTTTGACCTTAGACTCAGGGAAAAATGTAAGAGTTGTTTGGTAGCTGCAGAGAGAATTTCTTCTTGTGACATTGACAAGCAAATTTGTCTCTCCATGGCAGGTAACAAAGAAGTGAAGCAACTTTGTTTTGTGGGTTAAATCAGTGTTTCCCAACCTTGGCAACTTGAAGATATTTGGACTTCAACTCCCAGAATTCACCAGCCAGCGAATGCTGGCTGGGGAATTCTGGGAGTTGAAGTCCAAATATCTTCAAGTTGCCAAGGTTGGGAAACACTGGGTTAAATGACCTGGTAAAATATAGCCACTGCAACAGAATTTTATATTTTCATTGCTATAATGGTAAAATCTTCCACATTGATGAAACGAAGCCATCATGGGTTTTTTGCCACTGAGATTCTCCCATTACTGTTTTGGCACTGCTGTTTACTGAGGTTTTATTCTTTCTTTGTATGTAGTTTTAGCAGGACATTACCAGCTATTTCCAGTATGAATATAAATAGCAGGATTCATGAATAAGCCATCCATTGCAAATTATATCATTCAATTTTAGTCAGTCTCTCCTATTAACTGGTAGCCTTTCCCTGCTTATCTAGTAGTACAGTATCCTGAAAGGGCCATAAGTCTTCATGGCTTGGCCTGAAGCACTTTTCAATTATGGTAAACGGTTATTGGATTCAGCCCCTTTTATATATTGCACGTACAAATAAGTAACAGGAAACAATGAACAAGTTTTCAGTATGCTGGCTGAACTTGTTAAAGTTCTTGTTAGGACAATAGGTAGCCTACAATTATCTTAATTCCAGAAGAATCGTGCACATGTTAAGAGATCTTGAATCTTTAAAAAGGGAATCTTGGCAAGAAACGTATTGCAAAACAGTGAACTAGAAGACCCATTTTGATAAGAAAAAGCTTTGTTCAAAGGACAAAAAACATTTGGATCCAAGTTTGTCGAGTTACAACTTCTTACCGCATTTTAATCCTCTTTCTTTTTATCTGAATTCAGGTGCTAAGTTTCTTGTTACTAATAATTAAATTGTGATTGGATTTTCTTCTTCTCTATTGGGATCCTCTGTTGCTTTGGATGTTCAGAATCCCCAAGCTGATTTTCCCCCCTTGCCTTTCCAAAATGCCTTTCCAAGATGAGGTCTCTAACAAAAACTTTTATCTGTGCTTTGTATATAGCATTCTGATCTTTCAACACAATCCATTAGGTGTCTGACTTACATTATGAATAGTTGAGGAATTGGGGATACTAATAGAATCTAATATCTTACTTGCTCCATGAGCAAGTATGGTTTGTGAAGCATCTTAAGAGTTTGATCTAGAAGCATCCCTTAATTGTGTCTGAACTCTTAGCTTGCTGCCCATCTATAATATGAATTATATTTTCTCAATAAATGATGAGTGGTGTATCCTTGGGATATTTTCAATACTACAGAACTGTCTGGTTCTGTGAAATCACTGTAATATTGCTGCTACTGGAGAATAAATTCTCAATTCTTGAGCATTCACGATACCCAATTCTGCCTTCTATAGTCTTAGATTTAGAGGCAGTGCTTTGAGATTGGCTTCAGACTCGAATGATGTAATGTTTGAGATATGATTTTAACTAGCTGTCTACAATATGATGCTGCCCCCAAATATGAGGACTACAATCCCATGATTTCCACTCAGAATCCTAAACTGAGCTTTGGAATATGGGAGTCAAGACACATGAAGAGAGCTCTAATTGAGCAACAACATTCAACATCATCTGGTCCCCCCCTCCACATTTCATATTGTGCAATCTGTACCTGTTAATATTATAAATGTTGCTTTGCTTTGCTTTGTTTTCCATTCATTCTTCTTAGTCATGGCTACGATCCAACCACAAAAAGTCATAGACAATGATATTGGAGAGATCGAAACTTGTTGGAAAACTATTAGTACAAGAACATGACAGATTTCTTAATAGAAGCAAATGTTTTTAATTAAAAGGGGCTTCCTAATGAAATAGTGTTGCTGGTTTCTAACACTCTACACTATTTTCTCGTCTTTTCAGTGTCCTGGACTGGAAAGACTTTTAAGGCAATAAGTGGATTTCCTTGTGTGCTTGTAGTTGACTTCATCCCTCCTGAAAAGACTCCCTTGATAAAGTTTTAGTTGCAGCTTCTATGAGTGACATCAGCTTTCTTCCAATGGAACAGTTTCCTCCCATGCTTGTATTAACCTCAAATTGCAAACAAACTAATTTTTCTGTTCCTTCTATGTTGTGAGTCCCTTAGCAGCCAACATTCAGTAGTATATTGCCTTTGAATGTGGAGCATTCATTATGGTTATGAGTTTCAGCCTTTGATCACTGAGCAAAATATATTGAATTATGCAAACGATGCCAGCTAGAGAAAATGTAGTACAGAATGCTGGTAGCATTTGTCCAGGAAAAATACTTATTCTGGTGATTTGTTACTTGCTCTGTATGAGACTAACAAACAATAGCCATTTTTCTAGATACGTAGGAAGCTTGAGATCAAAATGTGATTTAGTTGATAAGTTGATTTTTTGATAGGAAACACTAACTTTTTGGTATCATAGTGTGTTCTAAATATAAGTAAGCCCAGGTCTTTTGTTGGTTGTCAATTTCATAACTTATGGATAATCATACCCAATTGTCTTCCTAAGATCAGTGTGTTGTGTAATTGAGGTAATTCTGAGAAGGACGCTGATGTTCTGTGTGGATGTCAAGAGGGTATTTAAGCAAATTCCTATTTTGATCAAAGAGCCAAAGCCCTTAACTTTATCGTAATTCCAGTTGTGTTGGATGTCAATTTCTATAGTTTCCAGCTAGCACAACAAAGCCCCATAAGAATTGGAATGCAATTTATCTAGAAGAATCATGCAAAGGAAGTCTGCCTTGCCTTGTGATGTTGAAGGGGAACAATAGCTCTGGCCTCTAGAAGTTCATGTCTAGACCATTTACCACCCTCCCATATTCAAGGCAAGACTAGCTTTGGAAACCGACTTTCAGCGGTGAGTTCTGTGGTCCATTTGCTGTGAATGAAAGAGCTAACTTCCGTAGCAGGTGGCACTGAGCAGTTTCCCTGGTTTTTCAGGATGCCCAGAATCCGTTTACTGGATTGTTTCCCATCCAGTCAGCATCCAATTCTAAAAGTGCCTAATGTGATAACTGAACCTGGTTTATGTAGGAGACACTGATCTTGCCTCTTGCCCTGATATGGGAGGACGTGGCAGGCTAGAATGTGAATTAGCTTCTGGAACAAGCTGGACAACAACCATAGTTGCTTTTTCTTTTTCTTTCTTTCTTTCTTTTTTCTTTCTTTCTCTCTCTCTCTCTCTCTCTCTCCCCCCCCATTTGACTCTGTGTTTGTGGGCTGGGAATCCTTGGAATTGTAATCCAACACAACTGTTGACCACTTGCCTGACGTTTTATACTCTTAGAACGACCATGATAAGAGAGCCTAACAAAAGAATTGCTGTAGTCCATGTCCACCTCCTCCCTCTTCTTATTTCCCTCCACATAAAAAAGTGCCGCCTTGTTGGAAGGTTGCATCTTGAACTTCTCATCTGCATTTCCTGTTACGTGCAGAAGAGAAGTCCTGACCTATTCTTCCCAGCAATCTTTTATGAATGTGAAAAAGGTCTGAGCGACTCCTCCCTCCCTTTCCCCCCAATTAGTACATTTCATTTCTACATTGGCTGGATTCCTGCCTTGAAAGGAACCAGAAGTGTAGGAAGAAACCTGTTATCTTTCATTCCAGAACATTGTTTTAAGATAATGGGGAGAGAAGGCATTAAAACATTGTACTAGGGAATTGGAAGTGAATATGCCTCGTGTAAGAGGGTAAGGAGGGACCAGATTTATTTCCACCTTCCATTCTGAGCTTGTATATGAGCTGAAATACATTGCAGCTTAATCCATTGCAGGTTGCTGTAGCTTGTGGGCAAGACACGTTTGTGCATTTTCTAACTTCCATTCCAGGACTGCCTGTCTCTTTTCTCCTCGCGTTCCTCTCTGATCCACTACTGTGGTGGCACTCCGACACTTTGCCTGGTGTTGTTTTGGCCTGCCATAACTGAGTTCAGCCTACCTCAAGAGGTAAATTCTGTGTCTCCCTGTCTTGCAGCCACAATCCCTTTTATTTCAGCGTCCTTTTTGACATATGCGTAGGTAACACACACAAACAACACTGGACTGTCTATCTCCCTAACTCTCCAACCCCCCCTTGCTGTTGCCACCAGTTCTTATTGCAGATTGGATGCTGCTTTAAATGTGAAAAAAAAAACAATTGTTTTAAAAAGCTATATAAAGAAGAAAAAAAATAAAAAATAAAAAACCTGAATGAAAAGCTAAAGCTGAATTTATAAGCCTTGTTGCATATGAGCCAAAAGTGCAAAAAGCTCCATATAATAAATTAACCTGCCACTCATATAAATATAAATATATATAAATATATTAAAATCAGACTGTTCTACAAAATTGTGTATTTGTATTTTTGTGTACGTACAATTTTCTGCTAAGCAGAAGGAGGATGTAGTATAGGATGTGAGAGAATTTTTTTTAATCAAATTTCTTTTGCTACTTATTTTTCTTAACATTCATCTCTCTGTCTCTGTCTTCTCTATGTATGATGCAGTTTTTGAAAAAGCTGCAGTCTCTCTCTTCTTCCCCCTGTCCCTCTTAACCCCCCCCCCCCAAAATGGTCAATTGCCAGGGTATACGCTGCCACTAGTTTTGCAGAGATATAGAAACTCTCAAAAGTTTGAGAACTCACTGCTTTTAACACATGTGCTTTGTTGGGACTTGGCATAGTTGCTTCCAATTGAATCTTGAATTTTGTCAGTGAATTTCTATTTCCCTGAAGCAACCTGGCACTTTTGGTAGTCTTTGGTTTAAGATCCCAAATATCTTTGTGAAGGAGAAAATAAAATCTCTGTCAATCAGACAGGCTTTAAATTTCTAAGAACGAGCCCTGGAATTGAGGGAAAAGGCATTTAGCCAGGTTGAGTTTACTGCTCAATTGAAAACCGAAAAGCCAAACTAGTGTAGGTATGATTTGAACAAAACTAGGATGGTCTTAAGTGCCCAAAATATCTTGGGAATTTTTTTTTACAATCCTATTAACCATTCTATTTTTTTAAAAGCAAGTAATCTAAATAGGAAGATATTTTGTGTGGGGGGAAATGTAGAGTGATGAGAGAAATTTTTTTAGGATTATCTCATGTCTGGTTAATGTTTCTCAGTTTTCATGTTTCTTCCCCCTTTGGAAGGGTATTAGTGGAACTGCCACTTGTTTATCAGTGAATTTAATCTGTCAAGGGATTTATTTCTTCTTTGAAAAATGCAAGCCAAGTTCCCACAAACCTGCATCTGTCCTTTTTGCCTCTACACAGGGGTCTCCAACCTAGGTAACTTTTAAGACCTGTGGACTTCAACTCCCACATTTCTTCAGCCAACAACGCTGTCTGAGGAATTTTGGGAATTGAAGTCCACAAGTTCTTAAAGTTGCCAAGCTTGGAGACCCCTGCTCTAAAATATATTTGAATTTCAGAATGGTTAATAACCTCACAGTCTTGTTGAGATATAAATCCAACTTGGTCAGGCTAGAGACCCAGGGCTGATGTTCCTCTGAGATCTCCAAAACAGGCTACAATGAAATACAAAATAGAACATGCAAGAGGCTTACAACTCCTTAGAAAAACCATGTGGGAGTACTGAGAACTACCCTGTTCCTACCTCCTTGCAAGATGATGTTAAATTCCAAAACCATTTTTCCAGGGTCACTTTAGTTGAGAGGGTTTTCCTCAGCTTCAAAAAGAAGTTACATATGAGCTCCTAATTCAAAGATAGGAGAGCCTTTTGTACATTTGGAATTCCCTTGACTGATAAAATCCACTTTCCCATTTAGTTTCCCATAGCTTTTCCTTTGCGGGTGGAAACCTTTTCTCTCCTTTTAAAGCTACATGCCTCATACTGTTGACCCTTACCATTTCTTCCAGGGGTGAGAGAGAGACACTACATCTTTCTAAGTAGGGCTCATATTTATACCAGTGTGTACTGACTGTGGAAGAAGTCCTTGTTTCTGTATGTGAATGGGGAAAGAAACAAGTGCTCTATTGTATTGATTAAAAACTAGCTTAAAAACAAATGAGTCCTGTATCATTGTATCTCCTATTCTGGATTATTAGTGCCTTTTTGGACAGTAGACTGTTCTGTAATTAAATTGTAGTATAACTGCTTTTTTGTACAGTTTTGTTTTAATAAACTTTTTTTAATTTGTGTTTATTTTAGTATTGTACCTACTAGAAAATTAAAATGTATAACTGAAAAAAAACCCCTCTGCTTTGGTGTCTTTTTTCTCCCCAAGACTGTCTGCTTTTATACAAGGTACAAACACTATGGAGTCCCACCAAGGAGGAGATGTTAAAGTAGCTAGAGCCTGATTGGCCACCTCTTTGGCAGAATACATGGGACTACAGCAGGGGTGAAATTCAGCAGTTCCTGAACAGTTCTGGAGAACTGGTAGTGGAAATTATGAGTAGTTCGGAGAACTAGCAGGTATCACTTCTGGCTGGCCCGAGTGGGGTGGGAATAGGGATTTTGCAATATCCATCCCCTGCCACGCCCATCAAGCCACGCCTACCAGATTGGTAGTTTTAAAGTGATTTCACCACTGGTCTACAGTATTCAGTTGTTTGTTTATTATAAGGTTTTAGATATCAATCATTTAAAGGGGAAACCACATCAAAAAAGATACGATTGCCATATGATGGAGAGCTGAAACATGGGGTAGACAGGATTTCAGCAATTGATTGATTGGATTTTTATGCTACCCTTCTCCGAGGACTCAAAGGTGGCTCACAACATATAAATTTGCAGGAATGGAGGGTTATTTGGCTTTCAAAAAAACCCCAAAAGTAGTTGTAGGGGGCAAAAGTTTGTAATATGATACACACATTTGTCTGTGTAGCTGTAGACTATATACACTGCTCAAAATAAATAAATAAAGGGAACAAATACATCCTAGATCTGAATGAACAAAATATTCTCGTTGAATACTTTTGTTCTGTAGAAAGTTGAATGTGCTGACAACAAAATGAAATTGTCAATCAGTGTGTGTGTGTGTGTAACGTGTGTGTAAAACATTTTTGCTGATAATGAAAAGGATCTATTTCAAGCTATTTTGCTCTCATCAACTAGCCATACCCTTACTGGGATTTGAACCTGGGTAGTCTGCCTATAAGGCAGTAGTTTTACATTTTAGATTTATATACTGCTTACTGCCTTCTCTAAGCAGTTTATAGAGAGTAAGCATACTGTCCCCCCACAATCTGGGTCCTCATTTTACTGACCTTGGAAGGATGGAAGGCTGAATCAACCTTAAGCCTACTGAGATTCGATCTGCCAAACTGCTGGCAGCTGGTGATCAGCAGAAGCAGGTTGAAGTACTGCACTCTAACCACTGCACCACTGAGGCTCTTTAACCTCTAGGCCACAGGTTTTTAGAACTAGTTACAATTTGTACATCATTAGAAAATGGCTGGGGCTCCGATCAGTAAATTCTACACATTCATTTGAGGAAAAAATAATATAGGGAAACCAGGATGCCATAGCACCAGAACTCAATCTGGCATGATGGGGGAATTTAGTTTCATCTACATGGCTTTTATCTTGAAAAATATAATAAACGATAGAATTATATCTACCTTTTGCTTATAGGGTAGATGTTTAATTTCATAGGAAAGAAAAACATAAGCAGTTTTTTGTCGAGAACTCTAAGAAAGAGGTCTTGTGTGTTTTGTGTGTGTGTGTGTGTGTTTGGTGTGTGTGACTAGGACCGTAAGGTAAACTTTGCAAATAAAGAAGAATAGTGCAAAATCTGTTCACTTTATAGAACACGTACAGGCCAATGTAATTGGCATTTCTCTTTCAAACAGAGACCTGGACTATGTGTATTGTATGAATCCTTCATTCCAATCTACTTAAACCAACAATTTTGCATTAGTCCACTAAGAAAGGTGGTGCAGGGAGAGAAATGAGCCTCGACAGAAGGAAAGTATTTTATTTAGGTAACATTTGTCACAGATATGGTACAATATTACAAGTTTAGTATATAATACAAGAGAGAGCATTACAAACTTTACACTTCATTACAAGAATCTTTGGATTTTAGCATCTTTTATAAAGGTACAACCAACAATACTTCTGAAAAGCCGTCTCAACATTTGTTCTTTATATACAGGCTCCCAACATTTACAAAATGACAAATCAACAGACAAGAAACAGCTTCTCAAACACAGGAAGTTAGTGTCCAGGCAATGAAATGTTTTGGGCAGCCTAGTGGGTAGAGTTGCTTGGAAGGTGAACTTGCTCTCCACCAAACACAAGCTCATCTTCTGTTCGTAGGTCTTTCAGGATACTTTGTGAACATTATGTTAAATGCACAGCTGAAAAAGAGTCATGAGAGGCCCTGCGAATACTGTCATGCTGAACAGAGTTCCATGTGTAAAAAATGACTTTAAAATGCTGATACAAAATATAAGTTTATCCCACTATTCTGTCCAAAGGAAAGGCATCGTGACACTGAAAAGGAACCCTATCAGAACTATAAAGAGATGTTGTGTCTGCCATGAAGAATCTCTCAACTTTCAAGCAGAACCTACAGACAGGATGATGCCTTAGATAGATTAGAATCACGCAAGCTCCTATATTCCACAGAGTGCCACTTGCCATTATTAAACATTGCCTAGCATGTAACAGTGCCAAATCAATAGATGGAACACATTAGTCAGTACCAATCAAGAAAATGAAGAGTGTGTGCCGATATATAAGGAAGACTTAAGAAGAAGAGAATGATATAATTTTTCTATTGATTAAATTCCATTTAAATTACTTCAATTACTTAAAATAAGTGACAAGCAGCCTTTTAGATAAAGATCTGATAGAGATTTCCATTGGCACTCAGTGAACTTTGGGGCAAAATGGGAGTTTGAACTTTGATCATAAGAACTTTTAAATGACAATTCCATACTATCTCAACGTAAGTGTTTCCTACATTGTCAGGGCAATTTACAAAGTATCTTAGTTTACATTATCCTAGTTTCACTAGGATTCCAATTACACGGCTGACCTACTAATGTTGCCCATCATACGATACGGTCAATCTCCAGTTGTGATATATTATAAACAGACTGAAATAACACAGCCTCTTTGTGAAGGCTCTATGGTTCATGTGTTCATCACGCACATTTTCCACCCATTTCTAGCCTTCAAATTTCTTCCACGAAGGTTTGAACTTTGACAAAGGAAGATGGCAACCAAAACATTCCAAATGGGATATTGAACCCTTCACTTTGGGGGGGAAATGAGCTTGCTGTGTGAAATCTTGCTGTATGAAAACCTGCAAAGTGAGGGAAGCAGTAGATATGGGGGAGGGATAATGAGCAACCAGATTTTGAACTAAGGCACCATGGTGCGGCCTGGCCAAAATGAAACCGCTGTCGCTATTGGAATTACATGTGATTTCTTGCAAAGCAGTGTCACAGATGCCTATCACAACCTTGTTTTGCTTAAAATTGTTGGATGCAAATCATGTGCAAAGGGAATGCAGTGGTAAATCAATTAGGTAACTTCTTAGAAATATTTTAATGTTTAAGACAGACTCTTTAGTTGCAGAGAAGTCTGGGGTGGTGGTTTTAGCAGAGCACTTCAGAAAGCTTTTGCTTTAGATGTTAATGGACGGAAACAAAAGGAATATTCTTTTCTAAGCAGCACTAGCAGAACCTCAACAACATTTCAAAACCCATTTGAACAAAGCAATCGCCTTTGTTAACCCAGCTTCCTGATTACTCAAGCTGGGGAAACCTCTTTGGCTTATTCCACCAGAGCCATCCTTGCTCCTTTTGCTTTAAGAACAGAAATAGAGTTTAATTGGGAGAAAAGGGGAGGGAGAGAAGAATTTCACTATTGGAAAAGAAGGCTGCCTCTTATAAAGTTCACTTTTCCAATCCAGGAAGCCAGTGAGAATCTCTTTACCCGCTCCCCCTTCAGTATGCTTTTAAATCAACACTTTGTTTCCTCTTTCTTCACTATTTTTTGTCAAATAATTTTTGAAAGCTATTCTGCATTATAGATAGTGTACCTTGGTTGCTGAATAAAATACAGAAGGAGAGGGGGGTGGAGGGAGGGAGAGAGAGAGAGAGAGAGATAGGGAGGGAGGGAAGGAGTTAGAAAGAGAGAAGAGGTAGAGAGATTATCGTGAACTCAAATCTAGAAGTATCTTTAATCAGGCTTTTAAAAACTGCATCCTATGGAAGCTTAAGAGTTTCATGAAAACTTCACTGGGTTATGTGAGAGTCTAAGGGCAAAAAATCCAGGAGTGAAATGCTCCTGATTTGCTTGTGCCTGTCTGTCGTCGGAAAACTGGTTGCGAAACATAGAAGATTGATGGCAGAAAAAGACCTCATGGTCCATCTAGTCTACCCTTATGCTAGTTACTGTATTTTATCTTAGGAGGGATATATGTTTATCCCAGGCACGTTTAAGTTCAGTTACTGTGGATTTACCAACCACGTCTGCTGGAAGTTTTTTCCAAGCATCTACAGCAGCATGAGGCTCCGCCCACCCAGCCACCTGGATGCTGCGGGTTTTTTTACCCTCCACACATACACGGAAGGCCTTGTGCATGCGCAGAGGGTAGAAGAACCAAAATGGCGGCGTCTGGATGGGTGGGCGGAATCTCATGCTGCCTTCGCGATTGGTTCTCCGACGACCAACCAGCACGAGCAAACAGGGAGCATTTACCCCTGGTTCACACAAATGCAGCCAGTTTTCTATTACTGGAACTCTGTCTTGAGAAGGATCCTGGGATTTTTATTTTTTTAAAAACCACTAAGATCTGTAATGTGGACTAGACACATTTGAAAATCACTGCCCTAAAGAAACTCTACATTGTCCACAGCCTGTCAGCATTTCTTCTAGCTCTGTTTTCCTTTAGGATAAAGTGCATGGAAAAAACTTGGAAAAGGCCTGTGCATTAAAAAATAAAACAGGAAACCACTTCTTTTTCCTCTTTCTTTCTGAACTTTTCTCTTTTTTCCTTTCTTTTTCTTCTCTACCTTCTCTGCTTTTTATTTGTATTCGTTTATGTTAATTTTCTAGGTCCTTTGTCAAGCTTTTAATTAAAAAAAATATTTATAAAAAAAATTAAAATACAACACTAGGCAGTTAAACAGAAAATAGCTATCCAAGTTGCAGTTGTCAGCAGTTGTCACCCACCCAATAAAACAGTCCTGAAGAAGGGCAGAAATCTAAGAACATTATTAGTGCATTGATTTTAACAAGGCTTCAATGTGATTTCATCCTGCCTGCAATCGGCAGGAAGGTCTTTAAGATATATATATTTTAAAATGGCCTTTTGTTTTAATTGTTTGAAAAGAAAGACCGCTTTAAATCATGTAAATGTTCTACAACCGTAAAATATTCCAATTCCATATACACAAAGCAAACAGGAAAATGAAGGCTCTCTGGAAACGGCGAAGCTCTGCTCCTTTTCCTTAGCTGCAGCTTTAATTGTAGTTTTCTTCAGTTAGAAAATCAGATTAGTACAGAAGGAAGTCATTTAAGATGTAATAGTTAGATCAATTTCCTTAAGATCACCAGTACAAAGAGAGTCTATTAGCAGCATATGGAAGGATATAAAAATATGGGTCAGGAGAATTTATATGCTGTTAAGCAAAGCTCTTAGACCAGAGGAGTCAAACTTGATTTCATTGAGAGCCACATTAGGATTGTGTTTGACCTTGAGAGGGAGTGGGAGTGGCCAGGGTGGGCGTGACCAACCTGACGTCATTCGTGTCAGGGGCGCTTGTGGTGGCCCGAGCACTCTGTCAGCAAAAACGGGCTCCCGAGTTCCGTTTCCAGCTGTGATGGCCTCCTGCAACCTTCTGTTGGCAAAAATGGTGTGTTTTCGGTGGCAGAGGGCAGCCCTACAGGCCATATATAAGCACCCTGCAAGTCACATCTACTGCCCACCCCGGCCCTTGAGCTTGACACTCCTGCCTTAGTCTAGCAGCTCTCCTTCTCGGTCTCTGATATCTTTTGGTGGCTAGCTACATCCAAGGAGCCAGAAGATTTTTCCTCTCATTGGCATCATTTAGGTGCGTCTGCCATTGCCTAATGTTCTGCATAAAACCCCTCTACTCAATTCCCAACCATTTTACTTTGGACATTCCTGCAGTCTTTCACAGGAGCATCAGAAGCCTGATTATCCAAGGCCAAACCTCTGGCTCATGTAACAAAGCTTCCTGGCAATTGTTCTCTTGAGTGTTTGTTGAGCAAGGACCCTTCTCACCACTCTCTAGCTGGGGTTCAATCTGTAACCTGCTGCAGGCAAAGCATCTGATTCACCCCTGAGCTATTTGCTCTCGTTTCAAAAACAGCTAAACCTCATTCTATCTGGCCAGCAAAGCTAATTTTATTTCCCGGTTGGGGCTTTTTCCAAAATATATTTTCAAGTCACGGAGAAGCCATTGATGGCTCTAAGTCAGTGATGGCGAACCTATGGCACGGGTGTGTTTTTGGCTTCCAGAGAGCCTCTGGGAGGAGGAGGGCGCTTTTAACCTCCCCGTCTCCAGGGAAGCTTTTGGAGCCTGGGGAGAGAGAAACACGATCCTACTCTGCCCACCAGACGTTGAGAAACAGGCCGTTTCCAGCCTTCAGATGGCCTCCAGGAGGCAAGGGAAACTGTTTTCACCCCCCCCCCCCAGGCACTGAATTATGGGTGTGGGCACTCGCGCATGTGCAATAGTGCATGCGCACGCTTTTTTGGCACCCGAGGAAAAAAAGGTTTGCCATCACTGCTCTAAGTTCTGCAGATAAGATCCAATTGCACCCATGGAAATGACACACGGCATTCAAGTTTTGACCCCCCAAAATCCTGCCGGGATATATAAAGTACAGTGTTCCCTCGATTTTCGCGAGTTCGAACTTCGCGGAAAATCTATACCACGGTTTTTCAAAAATATTAATTAAAAAATACTTTGCGGGTTTTTTTCCCTATACCACGTTTCTTCCCACCCGATGACGTCATATGTCATCGCCAAACTTTCGTCTGCCTTTAATAAATATTTTTTTAATAAACTTTAATAAATAAACATGGTGAGTAATAATCTGAATGGTTGCTAAGGGAATGGAAAATTGCAATTTAGGGGTTTAAAGTGTTAAGGGAAGGTTTGTGATACTGTCCATAGCCAAAAATAGTGTATTTACTTCCGCATCTCTACTTCGCGGAAATGCAACTTTTGCGGGCGGTCTTGGAACGCATCCCCTGCGAAAAGCGAGGGAACACTGTATATTCATTTTGAATTCACTCCTTCTTTTTCCATAGGAGAAAGATAGCGTGAGTACATGGAAAGAAAGCTGATTACCCCGAACTCTGTGCAATGGTAAGCAGTGGGTTGATTGTAAGTCGCAAGGGATTCTTTTTAAAAAGAAAACAATAAATAACAAATAAATAATATAGCTCTAGCAACATGGAGAAGCATAGTTTAGCCAGGTTTATCACTGGTAAAAATCCAGATCATAAGGAAGGCCCACCCTACCTCTAGGGCTTTGAATTCCCACTTTGCGTTACGTTAACTTAAAAGCAAAGAATGCCAAATGCTGACGTTTCCTTTATAAATACAACAGCACTGAAGGGAATGCTGAAAATAACAATAGTAGTAATAATACCTTTAATAACAGGAAACAACAACATCTGCCTACCAAAGGTCCTTGGGAAAGACATGATAGGTTGATTAAAAAAACCCAAATCCAAGTGAAACATCTGGTTGACTTTGTAGTCAACCATCACAATGAACTAGAGAAAAAAAAACCCCAAAGCCTTCTCCTATTTACTCTCCCATTTAAATATAAAATGTCAGATATGTTAGGCCAGGGGTCTCCAAATTTGGCAACATTAAGATTTGTGGATTTCAACTCCTAGAGTTCCTCAGCCAGCAAAGCTGAGCCGAAGTCCACAAGTCTTAACGTTGCCAAGGTTGGAGACCCCTGTGTTAGACTGTAATCACAGATTGAACCGTCATTCCAGTAAAATGAGGGACAATATTTTCCCTCTGGTATCAACAAGAACAGTTTAAAGATCATACAAGAAGTCTTAAAGGACAGGCACTTTTTCCAATAGGCTGTGGTTTGCCAAATTCTCTGATTCTCAATGGTTTGCTGTGGTTTAATGATGAGCCTTGAAAGGACAAAGTTTTGGTAGTAAGCAGCATTCGGCAGTCTTCCTACAAAATAAGCCCTGCCAACATCTCTTACAGGAGATTTCCTTCGAATGGCTGGGGAATGAAAGGGGAGATTGGGAAAAAAACACTCGGGGAAAGGTCATCATTTGCATCAAGAGTCTCCTGTTACTCCATCATGACAAAGGTCAACACATTTCAGTAAAAGAAAACGAGAATGTGCATGACTTATTTATTTATATATATTTATAAATTTATTTATTAGATTTGTATGCCGCCCCGAGTCTACGGAGAGGGGCGGCATACAAATCTAATAAATAAACAAACAAATAAATAAGTAAACGACACACACCAACACCTCCTCCAAACTGGCTTAGTAGTGCAAAGAAAGGCCATTCAGGAAGGAAGGAAGGAAGGAAGGAAGGAAGGAAGGAAGGAAGGAAGGAAGGAAGGAAGGAAGGGTGGAAGGGTCAGCTTCACACAGTAGTGTTGCGAGCCAGGCAGACATGCCCGTTGAGAAACGCTCTCAGGTAGCCCATGATTTCCTGTTTTCTGTATTCTTTTTACTCTTCTCGGTCTGTTGAACTGGTCCTCCTTCTGTCTTGGCAAAAGCAGTCAAGGAAGCTAAATTGGAGGGAGAGCCTGAGAACGTACCGCTCCGCCGGTGCTCGGTTGTGCTCCCAGTTGTGCCCTGTAGTTTCATTCCAGCACTCCGGCGCCTTGCAGAGCCCGTAGCTCTTTTGACTCGACTTGGCTTCACAAGGAGTCCATAGCCTGGATTGCATTTGAAGTACTGCCGGCCTCCAATTGAGCCATCGTTTTTACCTTTGAGATAAACAGATTTTCTATGAAAACCGTGAAGTAAATGCATTGGGCTAAGACAGTGATGGCGAACCTATGGCATGGGTGCTGGCACACAAGCCACTGTCCTAGCTTAGCTCCAACGGGCATGTGTGTGTTGACCAGCTGATTTTTGGCTCACGCAGACGCTCTGGGAAGATGTTTTTGGCTTCCAGAGAGCCTCTGGTGGGACAGGGGAGGACATTTTTATCCTCCCCTGGCTCCAGGGAAGCCTTTGGAGCCTGGAGAGGGCGAGACACAAGCCTACTGGGCTCCCCAGTAGGGAAATAGACCATTTCTGGCCTCCAGAGGGCCTCCAGGGAGGTGGGGGCAGCTGTTTTTTGCCCTCCCCAGGCATTGAATTAAGGGTGTGGGCACTCATGCATGCCCAATAGCTTATGCACAAGCTCTTTTGGCTGCCAATGAAAAAAGGCTTTGCCATCACTGGGCTAAGGATACTGCCATGCCCAATGGATGCTCATTAATGGGTAGTTCCATAAAACATGTTGCCCCATGACATAGCATCCCGTGGCAGCATCTGGCTGCACATCAGCACCCAGGATACTTTCCTAGTGTGGATGCAAAATGTGGGTTTGGCCACTCAGTAAAGTACAGTGGTACCTCGTCTTACGAACGCCTCTTCTAACGAACTTTTCGAGATACGAACCCGGTGTTTAAGATTTTTTTGCCTCTTCTTCCGAATTATTTTCACCTTACGAACACAAGACGCTGCTGCTGGGATGAAGGGGTTTATTTTCCCCCCCTTTTTTGAAGAAAGAAAAGGGAGGGGCGGCTTGGAGGGGGAAAGACTTTGCAGAGAACAGCGTGCTTGCAGAGGCACTGAAAGGGTGTCTTTTGAAGAAAGAAAAGGGAGGGGCGGCTTGGAGGGGGAAAGGCTTTGCATTAACAAAAGTAGGAGAACAGTGGGCTTGCAGAGGCACTGAAAGGGTGTCTTTTGAAGAAAGAAAAGGGAGGGGCGGCTTGGAGGGGGAAAGGCTTTGCATTAACAAAAGTAGGAGAACAGTGGGCTTGCAGAGGCACTGAAAGGGTGTCTTTTGAAGAAAGAAAAGGGAGGGGCGGCTTGGAGGGGGAAAGGCTTTGCATTAACAAAAGTAGGAGAACAGTGGGCTTGCAGAGGCACTGAAAGGGTGTCTTTTGAAGAAAGAAAAGGGAGGGGCGGCTTGGAGGGGGAAAGGCTTTGCATTAACAAAAGTAGGAGAACAGTGGGCTTGCAGAGGCACTGAAAGGGTGTCTTTTGAAAAAAGAAAAGGGAGGGGCGGCTTGGAGGGGGAAAGGCTTTGCATTAACAAAAGTAGGAGAACAGTGGGCTTGCAGAGGCACTGAAAGGGTGTCTTTTGAAGAAAGAAAAGGGAGGGGCGCCCCCTTGCCTTTCTTCCTTCCCACTCACCCTTTAGCCTAGCCTTGCTTCTTCCACCTGCCCCTTTTCGCTGCTCCTCCCTGCCCTCTGTTCGCCTCCCTTCTAAAGTTTGGGATTTTCCTGAAGGATTTGCACGCATTATTTGCTTTTCCATTGATTTCTATGGGAAACATTGTTTCATCTTACGAACTTTTCACCTTACGAACCTCCTCCTGGAACCAATTAAGTTCGTAAGAGAAGGTATCACTGTATTTCCAATCAGCCAGAGTTCCATCAGTGCTGGACGGGTCAGCCTATTTCCAATCACTGTGATTGAAGGAACGAAGGCCGGTTCCTCTTTTCACTAGAGATCAATCCAAGTGGAAGGTGGCAGAATTTCAAACCACACTGGACATTAAGGAGAAAAGCTCACCCTACTAGTGACTTTTTCCACTTGCACCACTCTACATGGCTTAAGAAAAAATGTGCATGGGCATCTGGCTTACACTGGGAACAGTGAAGGAAACTATTATTTATTTATTTAATTCGACTTCTATGCCACCCAATCCCGAAGGACTCAGGGCGGCTTACAACAATATAAAATATAGAAACAGTAAAAAGAAGTCAAATGTACAATCTAAAGCTATAAAACCCCAATTAAAACTCATAATTAAACTCTCTAGTCAGCAGAGATTCATGCATACCATTCATACAATGTGGCCATGATAGTTGTTAATTCATGGCCCCCAAGTCTGCCGGCAAAGCCAGGGCTTTGTGGCCTAATGGAAGGCCAATAGGGTGGGAGCAATACAGACATTGGCGAGAGGGGGGGAGTTTAACAGAGAAGGCCCTTCCCTGCGGCCCCGCCAACCTGCATTGCTTAGTCAACAGGATCAGGAGGAGGCCAACTCTGAGAGCTCTTATTGGTCTCTGGGAGGTATGCGGCAAGAGGCGGTCCCGTAAATAGTCTGGCCCTGAGCAATGTAGGGCATGGGGTGAGGTATCATCAGTATGCCGACGATACCCAGTTGTACATCTCCACCCCATGTCCAGTCAACGAAGCAGTGGAAGTGATGTGCCGGTGCCTGGAGGCTGTTGGGGTCTGGATGGGTGTCAACAGACTCAAACTCAACCCGGATAAGACGGAGTGGCTGTGGGTTCTGCCTCCCAAGGACAATTCCATCTGTCCATCCATAACCCTGGGGGGGGGGGATTATTGACCCCCTCAGAGATGGTACACAACTTGGGCATCCTCCTCGATCCACAGCTCACATTAGAGAACCATCTTTCAGCTGTGGCGAGGGGGACGTTTGCCCACGTTCGCCTGGTGCACCAGTTGCAGCCCTATTTGGATCGGTAGTCACTGCTCACAGTCACTCATGCCCTCATCACCTCGAGGTTCGACTACTGTAACGCTCTCTACATGGGGCTACCTTTGAAAAGTGTTCGGAAACTTCAGATCGTGTAGAATGCAGCTGCGAGAGCAATCATGGGCTTCCCAAGGTATGGGCAGTCTGCATTGGTTGCCGATCAATTTCTACGGAGAGGGGCGGCATACAAATTTAATAAATAAATAAATAATAACCAACACCTTGAATTGTGCCCGAAGACTAATAGGAAGTCAGTGAATCTTGCGGAGTGTAGGTGTTATATGGATGTAGCTTGCGCGGCTGCATTCTGGACAATTTGGAGTCTCCGAACACTCTTCAAGGGTAGCCCCATGTAGAGCGCTAGACAGACTTCAATTAGAGATAAAGGTCTGAGGGAATTGTCTGTGGATTGAGGGAAACAAAAACAACTACCAAAGCCACCCACAACCATTTCCTGTACACCTGAGGTGTCAAACTTGCGGTCTGCAGGCTGGATACATCATGTGCAGATCACGCCCACTCCAGCTCCATGAAGGAGAAAAACATGGCGATACGTCACATGATGCGAGTTTGACACCTGTACTGTACACCAACAATATTTCTCAACACTTACCTGATGGCAAATCCAATTCGACTCCAACCCAGGTTCCCTCCTGGAAGTCTGTTGGACCAACGTATCTCACGGTGCCCATTTTATTCGTGCCCACAGTTACGTATTCACCTTCTTTCAGCCAATCTGGGATTTCATTGGTTTCTTCAGAGTCAGATGCTGCTGCATCCAATTTCTCTTCAGAACCAGCATCTATGCTGTTGTTCTGGTCCGAATCTTCTGAATTCTGTCTGCTTTTTTCTTCCTCTGAACTCAAAGAAGCTCCTGGATCCCCACTCAACATGCTGGAGAAGGACTTGAGTTCGGATGTTCGTACTCTTTGGATTTTGAAGGGAGACATAGTGCTGGACTGAGAAGACAGGTCAACCGCAGCCTGAGACTTTGAAGGTCCTGTTTTATAAGTGGGAGCATCCTTTGGGACAGAAGGAGGGCTCTCTGATGGTACTGAGATGGTTTTTTGTGTCAATTGTATTTGTTTCTTATTAGGAGAGCTAGAACAGCAATGTGTATCTTGGGTAACTAGAGAGAGAGAAACCTGATCGTCATTTAGAGCAATGGCAGAATCAACAGATCTTGATTTTAAGTTGCCATTATGGCTCACTTTCTCATTGTCCTTGTCAATTTGACCATCTTTAAGGCCAGGGAGAACTGGATCCCTCTTTGGAAGAGAGTGACAACACTGAGGAGCTAAATCAGAACATGATTTTATAGGACCATCTGTTGAAGACACCGCCTTAGGGGTTGTTGAAATTGGGGGGGCATCATTTGTGGTGGAGGTCTGACTACTGGGTTGAAGATGTGGGTCATTTCCTGATGCAAGTGCTTCAGAAAGGGTTGCTGTAGAAACACTGTGAGAGAAGTATCCACTGGAAGCTTCACTCAAGGGGCTTGGTGGACCTTCTTGAGAATCTTGTGCTTGGATGTCCGCTGTGGTCTGCTGTAAAGGCACTTTGGTTGATTTTTCAATGTTCTTCCCCGACTCTGTCAACTGCAAAGCCACCTCAAAAGGTTCTTTGCTGCCTTGTCCTTGGGTAACCTGAAGGATCAGAGGTTGTCAAAGTTACCTTTTGGAAAACATAAAACAACACAATAAAGATATACTAGACATCTGTTTCTTTTTGTTGCCATATCTAAATAGGCTTACAACATTTTGATTTACATTTTGAAGGAAGTAGAAGATAAAAGATGGATTTGGATAAGGGCAGACAAGAGCAACCCTCCTGCATCATCTAAGATCTATCTGTTTTTTAAAAAAATCCCATTTCTAACAATGCTTAATCAGAGGTGGAGGGAAGGCCCTATGTCCTTTGTTCTCCAGCATTTAGAGTCCTGATATATCAGTGATGGGGAACCTTTTTTGGCTCGGGTGCCAAAAGGGTACGCACACACAATAGCGTGCAGTCGTGAGCCCACACTCATAATGCAATGCCTCTGTGCATGCGCACAACTTATAAATTAATCAATTTATTAATTAATCAATCAATTAATTAATTAGATTTGTATGCCGCCCCTCTCCGGAGACTCGGGGCAGCTCACAACAACAATAAAACCATGTCCAACAAATCTAATAATTTAAAAACACTAAAAAATCCTTATTAAAAGCAAACATACACACAAACATACCATGCATAAACTGTTTAGGCCCAGGGGAGATGTCTCAATTCCCCAATGCCTGACGGCAGAGGTGGGTTTTAAGGGGTTTACGAAAGGCAAGGAGGGTGGGGGCAGTTCTAATCTCCGGGGGGAGCTGGTTCCAGAAGGTCAGGGTCACCACAGAGAAGGCTCTTCCCCTGGGTCCCGCCAGCCGACATTGTTTAGTCAAGGGGACCTGGAGAAGGCCAACTCTGTGGAACCTAACCGGTTGCTGGGATTCGTGCGGCAGAAGGTGGTCCTGGTCCGATGCCATGAAGGGCTTTATAGGTCATAACCAACACTTTGAATTGTGACCGGAAACTGATCGGCAACCAATGCAGACTGCGGAGTGTTGGTGTAACATGGGTATTTTTGGGAAAGCCCATGATTGCTCTTGCAGCTGCATTCTGCACGATCTGAAGTTTCTGAACACTCTTCAAAGGTAGCCCCATGTAGAGAGCGTTACAGTAGTCGAGCCTCGAGGTGATGAGGGCATGAGTGACTGTGAGCAGTGAGTTCCAATGCAGATAGGGCTGCAACTGGTGCACCAGGCGAACCTGGGCAAATGCCCCCCTCGTCACAGTTGAAAGATGGTTTTTGCCATCTCCAGGGTTCAGAAAAGCCTCCTGAAGCCTGGAGATGGTAAAAAAAGGGCCAATGAGCCAACCTGAAGTACAGAAATAAATGTCCTGTTGGGCCCTTGGGGCATTTTCACTGGGGAGAGGGGGAAGAGCAAAAATGGTCAAAAGGAAGGCTGAAAATCAGCTGGCTAGTGCACACATGTGCACTGGAGCTAACATAGGGCAACGCCTTATATGGCTCCGTGTGCCACCGGTTCACTATCGCTGTGATGTACAGTTTCTATAATTTATTTATTTATTTATTTATTAGTTGGACTTGTATGCCGCCCCTCTCCGAAGACTCGGGGCGGCTCACAACAAGTAAAAACAGTCACAACAATCCAATTAATTAAAATATTTAACGATTTAAGAAAACCCCATGTAATAGCAAACACACACACAAGCATACCATGTATAATTAACATGCCCAGGGGAGATGTTTAGTTTCCCCATGCCTGACGGCAAAGGTGAGTCTTAAGGAGTTTTCGGAAGGCAGGAAGAGTAGGGGCAGTTCTAATCTCCGGGGGGAGTTGGTTCCAGAGAGCCGGCGCCGCCACAGAGAAGGCTCTTCCCCTGGGACCCGCCAACCGGCATTGTTTAGTTGACGGGACCCGGAGAAGGCCCACTCTGTGGGACCTAATCGGTCGCTGGGATTCGTGCGGCAGGAGGCGGTCTCGGAGATATTCTGGTCCGATGCCATGAAGGGCTTTAAAGGTCATAACCAACACTTTGAATTGTGACCGGAAATTGATCGGCAGCCAATGCAGACTGCGGAGTGATGGTGAAACATGGGCATACCTAGGTAAGCCCATGACTGCTCTCGCAGCTGCATTCTGCATGATCTGAAGTTTCCGAACACTTTTCAAAGGTAGCCCCATGTAGAGAGCATTACAGTAGTCGAACCTCGAGGTGATGAGGGCATGAGTGACTGTGAGCAATAATGATAAAGAAGCAGAGAGAACATATTCCTCTCCCTGTACTTCTTTGTGCTGTTGTTATTTTTCCTTCCAGGATGCATATATGCCCCCATCCCCATGTAATGGCATGTGAGAAAAACTGTGGGAAACTGGGCAAAGCAAACCTGCCAAGGATATGTGTTTTCATTTTAATGCGGCTTTACAACGAAATTAAATAAGCTGATCTGGTCATGTTTCCTAACTCGTCTACTTCATAAGGCTGCATTGTTTGCAATTACTACTGGATATATAGTAGATGGACAGAGAGAAAGAAGTCCCAGTATATCATGCAGGAATTCTTAAGAGTATATCAACAACTCAGAGGCCTTGCATTCATTAATGCCAAGTGTTCATAAGTGCCTTTTCCCATCCCTATGAAGAAAGTGTCACCCATTATTCAAAATGTGAAAATTCTCATAGTCTGAAGAAGACTATGATTTGGGATAAAAGGCATTCAGAATTAACTACTTAGGATACATTGATATCCAAAATGGAGTAATGTATCAGCTTATGGAATTTTTTTCTGGCTCATTTACTGTTCATTTATTGTTTTATTCTATGCATTTTATAGCTTGTATAACTTTGAGATCCTTCGGGCAATGGGAAAAGTAAAAATAGGTTAATAAATAAGTATGCAGAAATAAATAGCATGAATAACATACTAATGAGAGTGTGGCTTATTTCTATGCTAGAGCATTAACAGACTCAAAGGAGGCAGTCTGGCTAATAGGCTGAAAGTCTAGTAGGATTAATATATAAATGCATATAGCGCATGAAATATGACTCCTATTATTTACTAAAAGATCATTTATATTACAGAAAGATATGTTTGCTGTTTGAAAGAGGCAATTTATATGAAGTGGGAAAACAAGCCAGATTTATAAGTCTCTCCCAGTTATTTGGCATAACTCACAGAAGACATAAATCATCATTTCCAAGTCAAGTATCACCTTGTGTAACTCCATATGCCAAGGATGGCTTCCTTCCCAAATGTGTTAACCACAACACTACAAATCCACAACTTTCAGAATTAATGACTCTTTCTATGCTTAACAGTTCATAATATGCATATGATATATATACCCACACATACATACATATACTCATAATATAATAAATATGAAGTAGCACCAGCCAACTTTGAAAAAACATGGGCTTTTGCCAGCCCATGCCCTCAGCAAACTCTTGAGATCGAGATTTCTTTTCTCAATGTCTCCCGATAAGGTTTGCTGCATGTCTATTCCCTATTCTTTCGTTAGATCTTTGATCTAAGGCCACATTGAAAGGAATATTTCTGCAGAAGAAGGTGCAGTCCTTACAACAGGACCTTGGGGGATAGAAAAATAGAATTAACTATGGTGCAACTGAAGCAAGGAAATTGACTCCAAGATGATATTTGCAAAGGAAGAATCGTAAGAAAAATCAATGGATCGGCTGATACTATGCAGTCTAAAATGTGCTACCGGTATCATCTGAGATAAGGAGATTTAGCCACCAAACCTGGCTTCCTGTTTCTTATTCCATTGCATACCTACAACATGGAATACTGCTTATTTGGCATAGTAGTGTGGTTGTGCAATTACTGGCCTCTGGACACCCTAGTGATGACATTACAAGAGGATACTAATCCAACAAGACTTAGACCTTTATCTGTGGAAACTGAGCAATTAGAATGGCTGGAGCATGCAGGATCAAGGCATAAACTAGGATTTTCTTTTCTGACATTAACAACTTAATATGCATTGGGATTCAGATAAATCATAAACAAATGTCTCTAATCTGCACCATGAGCATATATAAATAACTATAACAGCTTTCTGCAATGTCTTGCAGAATTCAGTTCTTTACTGAGTCCAGCAGTAGTTTTGGTATTACTGTTGCCTCCCATCTCCATGTAACAATAATTTAGTTATTCAGCACCATGGACAGTTCAGAAGGACCCACCTGTTGGGTTTTTGCAGGACTGGCTTCAATCCTGGCAGGCTGAACCGTAATTCGTGGGATTGGCTGCAATAAGAAAAGATGTTCCTTTTGTATTAATCTCTGAATGACTGCAAACAATTCTCAAACAACAGTAGAAAGTTACTTACTTCCCAGGTATCATAGTTCAGCCATAATGAGTCCTGATAGCCCAATTCCCTTATAATGCTAAACAGATTTTTTTGGGAGGTGTAAATAAGGGGCTCCATTCTTTTATGACTTTATGTGCACATTAAGCTGTTATAAATTGCTCAACATCAGAGTTAAAAACCTGAGCTCAATGAGAAAACAGTATTTCCCAATTATGGTATTTCCCACTGTAGTTATTGTGCCTACTGCCAGTAACATTATGCTGAAGAGTAATACTCCCCTAGCTTCCATTGTGACTGCCTCCCCCTATAAGCATTCTCAGTCTCTGTTTGCTTGAGTTGAAAATACTGGAGATTCAGTGTAGTATCGTTTCTTGAACTAAGCATTCTTGTTACTAACTTCCTTCGGCATGCTTTCTTAAGCATGCTTTATGGTGCTTTTTTTCCCTAAACATTCAGATAAATTTATATCTCCATCCAACCCGAGAATTTTATTTGATGAACCATTTGTAATACTTTTCTTTGAAGACAATATACTTCCAGTGCTGATATTTGCATTTTTCAATTCATCTTTTTTTAAAAACTGTAAAATTATTCCAACAATAAAATACTTTTGTAAAATAGTCTCCTAAAAATTATTAAAACCTCCCTTACTAAAAGCTACCAAAAATGGTTTCTTAACATGGCAAACCTCTTAAAAGCAGAACAAATTAGCAATTAGTAAGAAAGAGTGCAGAAAAGAGCAACAAAGATGATAAGGGGACTGGAGGCGAAAACATAGAAAGAAAGGTTGCTGGAATTGGGTATGTCTAGTTTGGTGAAAAGAAGGACTAGGGGTGACATGATAGCACTGTTCCAGTATCTAAGAAGTTGCCCCAAAGAAGAGGGAGTCAGGCTATTCTCCGAAACATCTGAGGGCAGGACAAGACACAGTGGGTGGAAACTAATCATGGAGAGAAGCAACCTCCGGGACCGCCTTCTGCCGCATGAATCCCAGCGACCAGGTAGGTCCCACAGAGTTGGCCTTCTCCGGGTCCCGTCAACCAAACAATGTCGTTTGGCGGGACCCAGGGGAAGAGCCTTATCTGTGGCGGCCCCGACCCTTTGGAACCAACTCCCCCCAGATATCAGAGTTGCCCCCACCTTCCTAGCCTTTCGTAAGCTCCTTAAAATCCACCTCTGTCGTCAGGCATGGGGGAATTGACACTCTCCCTCCCCCTAGGCTTATAAAATTTATGCATGGTATGCTAGTATGTATGATTGATTTCTAAATTGGGTTTTTTTAAATTAACTTAAACTTAAATATTAGATTTGTTTACATTGTATTATTATTGCTGTGAGCCGCCCCGAGTCTGCGGAGAGGGGCAGCATACAAATCTGATTAATAAATAAAATAAATAAATAATCCTAAAACTAAGGAGAAATTTTCTGACAGTTAGACAGTGGAACAACGTACTGTACCTCCAGAAGTTATAAATGTTCCAATACTTAAAGGTTTGTAAGAAGAGATTGGATAACCATTTGTCTGAAGTGGTATAGGGTTTCCTGCCTAAGCAGGAGGTTGGACTAGAAGACCTCCAAGGTCTATTCTATTCTATTCTATTCTGTTCTATTTGAACAATTATAAAAGAAAAAGTATATTTACTTTGGAGTTGGTGATTTGCTAGTTTGCAACTTTTTGCCTGCTTCCAGCAAAAAATGAACCCATCTCATTGCAGAAGCTGGATTCACATAATGACCATGTGATTTAGAAACATAGAAACATAGAAGTCTGACGGCAGAAAAAGACCTCATGGTCCATCTAGTCTGCCCTTATACTATTTTCTGTATTTTATCTTAGGATGGATATATGTTTATCCCAGGCATGTTTAAATTCAGTTACTGTGGATTTATCTACCACGTCTGCTGGAAGTTTGTTCCAAGGATCCACTACTCTTTCAGTAAAATAATATTTTCTCATGTTGGTTTTGATCTTTCCCCCAACTAACCTCAGATTGTGTCCCCTTGTTCTTGTGTTCCCTTTCCTATTAAAAACACTTCCCTCCTGGACCTTATTTAACCCTTTAATATATTTAAATGTTTCGATCATGTCCCCCCTTTTCCTTCTGTCCTCCAGACTATACAGATTGAGTTCATTAAGTCTTTCCTGATACGTTTTATGCTTAAGACCTTCTACCATTCTTGTAGCCCGTCTTTGGATCCGTTCAATTTTGTCAATATCTTTTTGTAGGTGAGGTCTCCAGAACTGAACACAGTATTCCAAATGTGGTCTCACCAGCATTCTATATAGCGGGATCATAATCTCCCTCTTCCTGCTTGTTATATTTGATTAACAACACAGCGTTCTGCTTAAAGACCACTGTAAAAATTGTTGAAAAATCAGTCAGACTCAACATATGACCGCAACACATTATGACAGAAATTCTGGTCCCAGTTGTTGTAGTAGTAAGTTGAGGACTACCTGCACTTGACAAGCAATTCTTAAAGATGGGAAATTTCCGTGCTAATCCCAATTTTTTTCCTTTCGTTCATCAGAACATGGGCTGAAAACCCACAGTGGAGGTCAAACAAAACAACCCTCTTGTTTCCTTAGAATTGAAATAATTTCTTTGAACTGCTGCTATAACAAAAAACATTTCTTAATTTCCCTCACAGAAAACCAATGTCTGCTTGTTTTGGTCTCTTTTCCTCGCCGTTTCCACAGATGTAGAAATGTCCACCCATCATTTCCCCCCAGAAAACGTTACATCACTTTTAATTTTTTAAAATCTTCCCTTAAAAAAAACAACAGCTGCTGAAGTCTGTTTTCACTTTTCAGTTATATCACTTCTAACACGTTAATTGCCTTCTAATAAATAATCTTCCATTTCTGTAACGCCCAAGAGTATCTGCATGGTGGCAAAATCACTAACTACAGTAAGCCATCAGCACTGTAAAGCCATAATTTCCATTTGCAGTAATAATATTTTTTTTGGCAAGCACAACAGGAAGATTATTTGGTCCCTTTTAAGATTCCTCCGAACACTTGACCCTCCATTTGGGTGATCGCTACTTCATTTTTTTCTGCTTATCCAATGCACATTACTTCCCATTGTATTCCCACTCCACATTTAACTGCAGGGTGTCTTTTTTTTTTCTATTGGCATTTCACAGTTGCCGTTTCTTCAGAGATTGTTCAGATTGGACCAGATCCTCCTTATCTTTTGCATGTTTATCGATGCACGTAAGCATCTGCAGACATTTCTTTTATGCTAACCAAAAAATGAATATTGGCTCTTCTTTCTGAATAAAATATTTTCATAATCTTCGCTTATTCTGAGGTGCTGCATGATACCGGAGGAGAATTCAAAAAATAAAAAGAAAGAACCAAAAGAACAAAAGAAGTTCATAGGAATAGAGAAATATCTTTTGGGGGAAGAGTAAGAGGGGAACAGACACCAACAACAACTACTTTCGGCTGTGGCGAGGAGGGCGTTTGCCCAGGTTCGCCTGGTGCATCAGTTGCGGCCCTATTTGGACAGGGAGTCATTGTTCACAGTCGCTCATGCCCTCATCACCTCGAGGTTCGGTTACTGCAACGCTCTCTACATGGGGCTACCTCTGAAAAGTGTTCGGAAACTTCAGATCGTGCAGAATGCGGCCGCGAGAGCTATCGTGGGGCTTCCTAGATTCGCCCACATTTCTACAACACTTCGTGGCCTGCACTGGCTGCCGATCAGTTTCCAGTCACAATTCAAAGTGTTGGTAATGACCTTTAAAGCCCTTCATGGCATTGGACCAGAATACCTCCGGAACCGCCTTCTACCGTACGAATTCCAACGGCCGATAAGGTCCCACTGAGTTGGCCTTCTCTGGGTCCCGTCGACCAAACAATGTGGTTTGGCAGGCCCCAGGGGAAGAGCCTTCTCTGTGGCGGCCCCGGCCCTCTGGAATCAACTCCCCCCAGAGATTAGAACAGCCCCCACCCTCCTTGTCTTTCACAAGTTACTCAAAATCCACCTATATCGCCAGGCATGGGGGAACTAAGACATCTCCCCCAGGCTTTCTTATATTTTATGTTTGGTATGTATGTGTTGTATGGCTTTTAACAGTTAGGATTTTTTATATAATTTTTATTATTAGATTTGTTCCATTGTATACTGTTTTTATTACTGTTGTGAGCCGTCCCGAGTCTTTGGAGAGGGGCCGCATACAAATCTAATAAATTATTATTATTATTAAGAAAAGACTGAATCCACGACTTTCTCTTTTTGTCCCTATGGTGCTACCGTCAGGTACATCTATAGCTCCTTTTTCACATTGGGAGAGCTGAAGTAGGTAACCGAAAGCAAATCAGAACACAATATCCCAACCAAAACTCCAAGAACAAAATCTGGAGAGCACAAATCTGCGAGCTTAATGCATAGATTTGTAAAGATCATCCTTGAAGTTTGGAGTTATCCTTCTCCAACTCCACATTGTGTGATGGAATGTTGTCAAATTCCCAGGAGAGAGGATGTGCATTCCGGAGGAGCAAAAGACAATGCAGTTTAGAGGGTTTGCATGAGAGAAAGAGGGTGAAAATGGCTCCCCCCCCCTAATAGTTGCAAGCTCTATATATGATGCACATGCTTTAGTTTGGTAACATTTCTATCTATAGATGAGAAACGTCTTCGGAGAGGGGCGGCATACAAATCTAATGAATGAATGAATGAATGAATAAATAAATAAATAAATAAATTAAAGAAATAAACTTTAAAAAGAAGACAGATACTTAATTTTGCATATCCTGACTGTAGCCAGAATACTATATGCCCAATACTGGAAGGAAAATAATACCCCATAAATAAAATACATGAATGTGCAGAACTAACTAAACTGACTTATGAACTGCAAGACAGAGACACATCAGACTTCTACCCAGACTGGGATTGTTGGTATAATTGGTTGAATCATTACAAATATTCCAAATAAAAATTAATTAAAACTGAAAAGCTCTCTTTCACCTTTCTTGGAAATATTACAAAAGAGACAAATCTGAAATATTATATACAAGAGAAACTGCGAACCTATCGATAGATGGCTATCCAAAAACCATTAGGAGTCTTCGGAGAGGGCAGCATACAAATCTAATAAATAATAATTATTATTATAAACTAAAACGGCTAGAAATAATCTGAACTAAATCTTTAAAGTCGCAATTTAGCGGTCAACATATAGTTGACAAATCAATAGTAAAGATCTTCAGATGGTATCATTACAATTCTATGGAGTTTAAATTTGACTATATAAGATCCAAATATAACCAAATTAAGAATGAAAATGTAAATTATGCTAACCTCAACTTATATATGTTATCCCTACTTAGTGATAAATTACTATATATTAACTTGATATATTCATAAAAATCACTTTTTATAGTCACAGCATTAAGTTTTTACTTTTGTGATGTGTACCACCTACAGTTCACATTTTGGAAATGCTCATTTTGTTATGTCCATATGTTATGTTTGTTTTTTCTTTTTTATAATCAATAAAAATTAATTTTAAAAAAGAAAAGAAATAAGCTCAGAAAAATCTCAATGTTTCTTTTTTGATTTTTGGAGCCTCACATGTTTCTTCTTCACAAGTATTTAATTTGTGTCATAAAATTGAAAGTGGGATAGGATTTCTTCAAAGACTTTGATCTCTCAAAATGAACATTGTTATCCACCACCTCTCCATAACCATAAAGAGTCCAAACATTTATAAGAAATAAATTGTAGAATGCACTCACATGATCTAATGACTCAGAATTGAACATGGAATGGAAGAACTGCCTGCTGAATATAAGTCAGCATGTGGCAAATATTGAGTACGCATTTGATCTCATTGGTGAACGCAGTGGGGTGGTGCTACAATCTGAATTATACTCAGATCACCACAATACAAGCATGCAATGGCTTTACAAGAAACAATAGAGGAGTAGAATAGAATTCTTTATTGGCCAAGTGTGATTGGACACACAAGGAATTGGTCTTGGTGCACATGCTCTCAGTGTACATAAAAGAAAAAGACACATTTGTCAAGAATCATGTGGTATAACACTTAATGATTGTCATAGGGGTCAAATAAGCAATGAAGAAACAATCAATATTAATAAAGATCTTAGGATACAAGCAACAAGTTGCAGTCATACAGTCCTAAGTGGGAGGAAAAGGATGATAGGAATGATGAGAAAAAACTAGTAGAAATAGAAGTACAGACTTAGTAAAAAGTTTGACAGTGTTGAGGGAATTATTTGTTTAGTAGAGTGATGGTGTTCAGGGAAAAAACTGTTCTTGTGTCTAGTTGTCTAGGTGTGCAGTGCTCTGTAACAACATTTTGGGGATAGGAGTTGAAACAGTTTGTGTCCAGGATGCGAGGGGTCAGTAAATATTTTCACCACCCTCTTTTTGACTTGTGGAGTATATAGGTCCTCAATGGAAGACTGGTTGGCAGCAATTGTTTTTTCTGCAGTTCTGATTATCCTTTGAAGTCTGTGTCGGTCTTGTTGCAGAACCAAACCAGACAGTTATAGAGGTGCAGATGACAGACTCAATGATTCCTCTGTAGAACTGTATCAGCAGCTCCTTGGGCAGTTTGAACTTCCTGAAAGTAGCCTGGAAGCCAAGTTTTTAAAAGAAATCTATGCTACCCTTCCAAACAAAGTCTCTTTCAAATGTCAAATGGGATGATTTAGTTGTTTTTTATTATTGGATTGTACATGTTGTTTTTATTATTGTTGTTAGCCGCCCCGAGTCTACGGAGAGGGGCGGCATACAAATCTAATTAATAATAATAATAATAATAATAATAATAATAATAATAATAATAATAATAATTATTATTATTATTATTGATTTTAAAAAATAATAATTGTGGAAAATATTAAAAAACATAACTTCAAATAATGGGGTAAAAATATCACATGAAAACAGGGATGACTGAGTGGAATAAAAATCTATTTCACTTGGATTTTAGGTTAAGACTTTGTATGGAGACAGCCTCGGTTGCACATGTTGATGATCTGAGATGGAGCCAAGGTGAAGGTGGCGAATTAATTCTGATGCTCATCGGTCTCTCACTAGCTTTTGATGCCATTGACCCTAATATCCTTCTGGGCCAACTCTGGGGGTTGGAAATAGGAAGAGCTGGTTCTCTTATGTCTTCCAGAGTAGGTTCCAGTTGGTATTGGCTTGGTGTTTGATTGTTATTTTACTTCCTAGACCTCTCCTCTGTGGGTGCCACAGGATCTGACACGCTCTCTCCTTCTATTTAAAGTCTACATGGAATTACTTGGTCAGTTTATTTACTGGTCTGGGGTTTGATATCACCAGTTGGCTGGCGATATCCAATTATATATTTTGATTCCAAGCCAGGTTCTATCCCAGTGCCCAAAATTTATGTAGGGTTGGATGGGGAGGAATCATCTCCAACTCAATCCTTCCAAGACCAAGTGTTCATGTTAGAGCCAACTAGATCTGGAGAATTCCATCAGAGAAGATTATTTTCCCCACCACTATCATCACCCAGGACAATTTTATATATAACTTTTTGGGATTGGGGCTGATGCAAGAGACCATATTATCCTGTGCAAGAATCCACAGGAAATGCTGCTATCTTCATCATCGTCCTATGGTGACTGAGTATAACTGTCCTCTATTATAGGACCAAAGAAAGCCAAGAGAATACCCTCCATTTCACCAGCAGCACTATTTAAACTTATTGATAACACTTAAGCACCCAGCACTTTCATCTAATGTGATTTATGAAAACATCGGTTCCAGCAACAATAGTAAAATTTATGATGAGCACTTAGTGCATTTGTGTATTGCCAAGTAGAAAGTGCACTTCTATTTTTAAGCCATGATTCTATTCCTCATCCCTCAGCTTCACTCCGATAATCCTCACAAGATAAGTTGGTCAAGGAAATGGTAGAGATCGTAGTAGAAATGGGAATTTGCAACTATGAAGTAAGGAGAGTATTTATATCTGGATGCTTAGGAAATCTTTGGTGGACATACTTTAGGAAGCCTGATACTCAACTTGGTTTGGAAAACGAATAAAACCATGAATTGTTAAGAAGCAAACTAGCACCTGAGAATGAACTGCCAAGTCCAGAATTTTATTTCTTAGGAAATTATCTTATAATTTACTGCTTTTTCATCTAAAGCTAACCTTCTAAAACTCCCAAGGGACCACATTGACTTGAAATTGGGAATTATATTCACAACAGGTTTGGCTGACACCTGCTCAGAAAAGCTGAGTTACAGTCGTATCCACAGTAGAAGAAGAATAAAGGAGAATCATGAATGGTCTTACACCATCTTCCAAACAACTCCACCAAAAGTGAAAACTTTTGCCAGATGCTTCACACACACACACACACACACAAGTTTGCTATTTTATTGTTTAAGGTGCCTAGTTCAGATGAAAATGAAGGGAACATGAAATTATTATTATTATTATTGTTGTTGTTGTTGTTGTTGTTGTTGTTGTTATTATTATTATTATTATTATTATTATTATTTAGATTTGTATGCTCTCCGAAGACTCGGGGCGGCTCACAACAGTAATAAAAAACAGTATAACAATGGAACAAATCTAATAATAAGAATTATATAAAAACCCCAACAATTAAAAACCATACAGTACATACATACCAAACATAAAATATAAGAAAGCCTGGGGGAGATGTCTTAGTTCTCCCATGCCTGGCGATAAAGGCGGGTCTTGAGTAACTTGCGAAAGACAAGGAGGGTGGGGGCCGTTCTAATCTCTGGGGGGAGTTGATTCCAGAGGGCCGGGGCCGCCACAGAGAAGGCTCTTCCCCTGGGGCCCACCAAACGACATTGTTTGGTCGACGGGACCCGGAGAAGGCCAACTCTGTGGGACCTTATCGGCCGCTGGGATTCTCAATGTAAGATCTAAATGTTTTTAAAGTAGATAAATTTTATAGTTGCTATGTATGAACTTCCCTTAGGATTGTTGCACATGCTATTTATCATTTGGATTTATGGATCTGCAATCTTAAAATGTAGATACAGAAAGGCCTGTGCTAATAAATATATATCAGTATTAGCCCCACTAGGTAGATCAGACTAGGAACTCTACAGGAAGACCAGAACTACATTTTACTGAAATTGTCAATAATAATTGAATCTTGTCAGTCTGATGGTGCCCTCCTTCCCCTCCTTCTCCTTATACTCCAATGAATCAGAATGCATTTGCATTGTCTCCCAGGACTTAAACAAAAGCGCAACTTCAAACTAACAGGAGGGAAAGTTTGAAAGTAATGTTAGAAATTATTACTTCACAGAAAGAGTAGTGGTAACTTGGAATCAAATTCCAGCGGAGATAGTGGATCAATCATCACTAACTGAATTTAAACACACATGGGATAAACACATGTCCATCATTCAACAAAAAATAAAATAAAAAGCGAGATGGAAGAAGTAGTAGAAAATATATATAAGATAAAGAACACAAGAATTAGAGAGATGAGAAGGAAAATTTTACATAAATGGTACTTCACGCCAGTAAAACTAGCACACTTGCAGAGGAAAGGAAAAGGAAATTGCTGGCATGGTTGCCAAATAAAAGGAGTTTTTATGCATATGCCCTGGGAATGCGTTGAAGTTCAAAAATTTTGGAAGGAAGTACAGAATGAAATTAACAATATGCTAAACATTAATTGGATAATCACGAAAGAATTAGCAACACTAGTTAAATATGGGGAATTACGAGAATTTAAAGAAATCAAAACAGCAGCTTTGGAAAGCGCTCAAGCAGTAGTGGTATTAGGGTGGAAGGATAGCAATAAATGGACAATTCAGAATTGGTACTGGTACATGGTGGACCACATCCACTTCGAAATTATGGAAATAAGATTAAATAACTTTGATGAAAATAAATTGGAGAAGCTGATGGCACGATGGAATAAGGTGAAAAATTATATCTTAAGTAGAATTTATGACGACAATGTGAAAAATAAATTCCAATCACTTTTTGTATGTAAAGAAATGTAAACCGAAGCTAAGGAAGAAATTGAAACGTATTGCAAATAATTTAACCCCCTAAATGGTGGTGGGGTTTATTGGTGTTGGGCACTTTTTCTTTAAGTATTTTTTTTGTTTGTTGTAATAAAATTTAATAAAAATATATTTTAAATTTTAAAAAAATAAAATAAAATAAAAATAAATAAAACAAAATAATAATAATTAAAAATAATAAATACATAAAATGGGCAGACTACTAGATCTTTTTCTGCTGTCACTTTTCTATGTTTCTATGTTTGATTAGATAACGGTTTTTATATATTTCTGTCAAGTTCACCTCTCTTACTCTCCTTATTTAGCAAATTTTCTAAAAATTTAATTGCAAGTTATTGCAACTCTGTGAAGAATCAAAAGAGAAGCTGGAATGTGTTACACTTTAAAATACTTTTTTCTTTTCAAAAGAGTTTTGAGGAATTTATTTTATTTTTATTTTATTATTCAGATTTGTATGCCGCCCCTCTCCGCGAACTCGGGGCGGCTCACAACATGGCATAAACAATCATAACAAATCCAAATAGTTTAAATATTTAAAAAGAAAAAGTTTAAAAGAACCCCAATATACTAACAGACACAAACACAAACATACCATACATAAATTGTACATGCCTGGGGGGAGATGTTTCAGTTCCCCCATGCCTGACGGCAAAGGTGGGTTTTAAGAGCTTTAAGGAAGGCAGGGAGGGTAGGGGCAGTTCTAATCTCCGGGGGGGGGTTGATTCCAGAGAGTCGGGGCCGCCACAGAGAAGGCTCTTCCCCTGGGGCCCGCCAACCGACATTGTTTAGTTGACGGGACCCGGAGAAGGCCCACTCTGTGGGACCTAATCGGTCGCTGGGATTCGTGCGGCAGGACGCGGTCTCGGAGATATTCTGGTCCAATGCCATGAAGGGCTTTAAAGGTCATAACCAACACTTTGAATTGTGACCGGAAATTGATCGGCAACCAATGCAGACTGCGGAGTGATGGCGAAACATGGGCATACCTAGGTAAGCCCATGACTGCTCTCGCAGCTGCATTCCGCACGATCTGAAGTTTCCAAACACTTTTCAAAGGTAGCCCCATGTAGAGAGCGTTACAGTAGTCGAACTGGACATGGGGTGGAGATGTAAAGCTGGGTATCATCAGCGTACTGATGATACCTCACCCCATGCCCTCGGATGATCTCGCCCAGCGGTTTCATGTAGATATTAAATAGCAGGGGGGAGAGGACCAACCCCTGAGGCACCCCACAAGGGAGAGACCTCGGAGTCGACCTCTGACCCCCTACTAACACCGACTGCGACCGGCCGGAGAGGTAGGAGGAGAACCACTGAAGAACAGTGCCCCCCACTCCCAGCCCCTCCAGCCGGTGCAGAAGGATACCATGGTCGCTGGTATCGAAAGCCGCTGAGAGGTCAAGGAGCACCAGGACAGAGGATAAACCCCTGTCTCGGGCCCGCCAGAGATCATCCATCAATGCGACCAAAGCAGTTTCCGTGCTGTAACCGGGTCTGAAACCCGACTGCTGGGGACCTAGATAATCGGCTTCTTCCAAGGACCGTTGGAGCTGGAGCGCCACCACCTTCTCAACAACCTTCCCCATAAAGGGAAGGTTGGAGACTGGGCAATAGTTATTAAGTACGGCTGGGTCCAGGGAAGGCTTCTTGAGGAGGGGGCGCACGAGCGCTTCTTTATAGAGAGTTGGAAAAACTCCCCTCCCCAAGGAAGCGTTGGTAATCTCCTGGACCCAGCTCCGTGTCACCTCCCTGCTGACCAAGACCAACCAGGAGGGACACGGATCCAGTAAACAGGTGGCGGAACTCACAGATCCAATGGCCTTGTCCACTTCATCAGGTGTCACCAGATCAAACTCTTCCCAGACAGGTGGACAAGTACATGCCCCAGTCACCTCGACTGACTCGTTGTCAGTCGACTCTGTTTCCCAATTGGAGTCGAGATCGGCCCAGATCTGAGCGATTTTATCAGCGAAAAACGTGTTAAAATCCTCGGCACTGCTCTGCAAGAGCTCCCCAACTCCCCCCTGATTAAGAAGGGAGTGGGTCACCCTGAACAGAGCGGCCGGGCGGGATTCCGCTGATGCAATCAAGGCGGCATGGTACGCGCATCTTGCCGCCTTGAGCGCCACTTTGTAAGTCTTATGAATGAATATTGCCTGTGAATGCTTCAATTTTGTGAAGCAACGAATCTGAAAAACAGACATAGATAATTTTTTGGCTAGCCAAGAGCCACATTTAATACGTTTACAGTACTTTTACACTTTATAGAAGATGAGCCCACAAAGAGGATGGGACCACATCATAGACATGGGGGCTGCTTCATATGTTAACTATGATCTGCTTGCTTTACAGATTGTGTTTCTGTTTTCATGGCTTCCACATTCAAATGGCAAGCAACTACACTTCCAATTTTCAGGAATCATGTTTTAAGGTGGCTTCAAGTATTGCAAACAGATCACTTCTGTAAAAGGAAAGTATAAATACTAAAGCAGTTATGGACCAAGCCTGTGAAGAGATGACAAAACTTTTAATATTCTTATCATTTCCCCCAATGTTTTATAAAAGAGTATTAACATTTTTCTTGAGAAATGCAGACCGTATTTGTGATGCTCTTCTGAATTACTATTTCCTGAAGGTCAGCTCAGAACTCGTGCTTGACAGCTACTAATTTGAAATTCATACTGGAGAGCTGGGTCTCTGAACTGTCCTAATTGAGGTTTTTTAGCTTTCTAAAATACTGTACATGCTGGTTTGGCAACTCTTAAAACCATGTTTCCAAATTTAATAAAATTAAAGATTATACTGAAATGCCACTGTTTCAAATGTCTCTTTCTTTCTCTTACAAAGGCAAGACACAAAGGGAATCAACATATATGCAGTGGTACCTCTTCTTATGAACGCCTCTACTAACAAACTTTTCGAGATACAAACCCAGTGTTTAAGATTTTTTTGCCTCTTCTTCTGAACTATTTTCTCCTTATGAACCCAAGCTGCCGCCGTTGGGATGCCCCACCTCCGGACTTCCATTGCCAGCCGAAGCACTGGGATCCCCCTGAGCCTCCCCTCGCTGGGAATCCCCACCTACGGACTTCCGTTGCCAGCTGAAGCACCCATTATTGCGTTGCTGGGATTCCCCTGAGGCTCCCCTCGCTCGGATTCAAAGCAGGGCTGGCAAAAATGAAGGGAATCCCAGCGAGGGGAGACTCAGGGTAATCCCAGCAGCGCACTAATAGATGCTTCGGCTGGCAACAGGAGTCTGGAGGTGGGCTTTCCCAGCGAGGGGAGGTTCAGAGGAATCCCAGCAACACAAGAACGGCTTGCAATGGAAGTCTGGAGGCGGGGATTCCCTGCGGCGCAAGGCAAAAGGGGTGACTTTTGGGATGGGGTTGCATGCATTATTTGCTTTTACATTGATTCCTATGGGGAAAATTGCTTCTTCTTACGAACTTTTCTACTTACGAACCTGGTCACGGAACGAATTAAGTTCGTAAGAAGAGGTACCACTGTATTTATGTTTAAGCTCGCTGCAATTTCAGGTTTGCCTTTTTATTATACTGCAGCTTAGGAGCAAACCCAGCATGAAAAATGAGCCCATCTAGAACATTCGCACAAACAAAAGCAAACAAAAAGTGCATAACAGAAATGTCAGCTAAGTCACTTGAATACCTCAGGAGCTTGCTGGGGACATTCAAAAGACCGGTGATTGCACTAAAAGAAAACTCGATCTAAACAGGGAAAATCAATTTGACCCTCAGTATTATGTTTTAGAAATTAACCTATCGCCTTTAATCACACTGATAATGTAATACAAGGATGGCTTCTAAATCAATCACATTATTCCCCTCTTAAAAGGCCCAGCTATTCTTTTTGTGGCTTGTTTTGTTGCTTGTCAGTAACTTTTTGTGGGTGGCTCTACTCCAAGTTATTATGCACAAACTAAGATGTTCATTATTCCAAAGTAGCTGATAGTATTTCAGCAGCTTTTAAATCTTCATTAACTGATGGGACCATGTCTTAGTTTTCTTCCGATGACTTATTTCTCTTACACTTCCCCCATTGGTAGAGATCCAGAGAGATCCTTACATATTTTGATCAGTGAATGGAATCAGCCTGAAACAATTCTATGCATAGTTTGTGATTCTGAACTGGATTTTTTTAAATGACACTTTTCAGATGTGTTCAGGTTACAATTCTCAAAACACAACAGTAGTGTCATAAGATCCAAAAGGGCACCAGGCTGGAGAAGCCAAAACCCCCCTCACAAAACTGTACTACCAAATACAATCTATTGAGTCATTAGGAACCAATCTTGGTGAATTAAATTGTGTTTTGCTTCCCAAATTGTACACTGTACTGAAATGTACACATGGAATATGACATGGTAAGTTTAAAAGATAAAAAACACTCCACCGTTGTGGTTGAACAATCATTTGCTAGCCTCAGGAATATACTCTAAACTCCATTCACTGGTGAATAATTTCTTATTCATCTATCTATCTATCTATCTATCTATCTATCTATCTATCTATCTATCTATCTATCTTTCATTCATTCATTCATTCATTCATTTGGCAACGGAAGTCCGGAGGTGGGGCATCCCAGCGGCGGCGGCGGGTTCATAAGATGAAAATATTTCAGAAGAAGACGCAAAAAAATCTTAAACCCCGGGTTTGTATCTCAAAAAGTTAATATGACGAGGGGTTTGTAAGACGAGGTATCACTGTACAAAATTTTAAACCCCAATATTAAAAAAAAACATTCATCCATCTATCATTCATACTACTGGCCGAAGCAAAGTGTTGTCGCTCAATGGCCCCAGGCCTGCCGGCACAGCCATGTTTTTAAAACCTTTTGAAAGGCCAGGAGGGTGGGGGCAGTGCGAATCTCTGGGGGGAGTTGATTCCAGAGAACTGGGGCTGCTACAGAGAAGGCCCTTCCCTGCGGTCCTGCCAGTCGGCATTACTTGGCCCCGGAGAAGGCCAACTCTATGCGATCTAATTGGTCACTGGGATGTATGAGGCAGAAGATGGTCCCATAAATAATCTCGCCCTAAGCCATGTAGGGCTTTATAGGTGATAACCAACACCTTAAATTGTGTTCAGAGACCGATCGGAAGCCAGTGCAGCTTGTGTATGGAGTTACATGGCTGGATTACGACTGGGTGTATCTGAGTACACCCATAATGGTTATCGCAGCTACATTTTGGACTAACTGAAGATCCCCAAATTTCTTTAAAGTAGCCCCAAGTAGAGCGCTTATTCTTGCCTGCAACCCCCTAAATATGATGCTCTTGTACCTGTTGTGCAAGGAGAGAGGTCTGCCTGCCCTTTTTTTCATCTCTAACGGGAAACAGAGATTTGAGCAGCTTTGGCATCTGAGGCACAAGGGACTTCACAGGATTCAAGTAAGAGGCAGCCAGGTTACCGAGTCCTGAACAAGACAACAAATGAATGCACAATACTGCTACCTGTCTCTTGATCAGCCACATTATCATCGAAGTCTACTTTGAACCATTTCTAAATGTATGGGCTGGCTTTGCTTAATGTTGAACTTGGCTGCCAAGAAACAACCAAGCCATTTCCTTCCATTGTTTTGGTGGAAAAAATAAATTATTTCCGTCAAAGGGAACTCTGGCCTTGCTCATGACATTAAATCATGGCCGTCCATCCAATGTGGTGCTCATTCACCAAAGAAATTAGAAACTGTTTCAAAGGCATGGCCTTTATATCTTATACTATATAAAACTAGGGGAAGGAGGAGGAATCTACAGCTGCAGTGGCTTGTTCACATCACTGATTTGCCCTAAAGTTTTTACCTTGGTCTGTAGAACCATTTTGCTGAGTTGAATCATGGAGATTTGCACTGCATCTGGACTCTGTTGAAATCTGAGAAATATCTTGCTGACTTTCCCATCGACTCTAGAACGATTAATATAGATATAGATATTTGTACAATGGTCACACTGAAAGTAGCAACCACTCAAACAATTTGAAAAATGCTGAAACATACAATAAAACAAGAACCGAAACCTATTAATATCCCATGCTGCAGAGGAAAGGCACAGGCCCACTCCATGCTTTTCTGAGCCATAGGTTAAGATCTAAAAGGCCCTGTTGTAAACCGTAGCCAAATCTAAGCAGATCTAGGTCTGATCAGGGCTTGAATGGAAAACATCTGGCAATATTATTTATGGAATATTGAGTTTACCTACACGAGGGCAATAATTAAGTATGTATGTCAGCCTTCCCCATTGGGGCATCCTTCAACGGATCTTGCATGGACCTTGACTCATAGAACTTTCAGCTATCAACATGTTGGCTAGGGAATTCTGGACATTGATATTTAAACATTCAGAGGAAGCATTGCTTCAGAAAGATTAGCAAAGTTAATTGGGCTACACTTCTTCCTATGTTGTGTTTCCCTAAGAGAACAGACGCCTACAGAAGTTCTTAGATCTTTATGTCCTGAGAAAAGTACAATTTCTTGTCATTTAATATTCTGGTACTCTCTTGAGCCGTGTGTCAGAACTAAGATTCAGGGCATGTTTAACAGAGAGACTGGACTTACATACTAGCCACTGATAGAACCTCTTGCCCTTCATTATTAATTTATAGGTGTTGGCATAAAATGGGCACTCCGAAGAAGCATTTAATAAGACAGCCTGTCTGTACAATTGCAATCAATGGAAAAAGCGTCTGTAACAGTTGGTACACCTGCACCAGAATGCTAAAGGAGTTACTGAGCTGGCAAGCATTCACTCTGAAAAAGGGACAGAGTTATCTTTTTTCCCCACTGAATCTTAGAGGCTTTCTCAAAGTCTATGGATAGTCTATGGGATATACGGTAATTTAACAATCACTAGGTAATGAGCCCTAGACAACTGTTTTGTGGCTTTGGCAAGTGAATAACACAAAAGAAAGAGGAAAAGTACAATGTAAGAAATTTCTGACTACTGCACAATGGCAACCAATTGAAATTATTTTATTGAAATACAGCCACAACATTCTACTATGAATAAAGTTAGTTGTTCGACAAGTGGTGGGTACCAAGACTAATACTTGATGATATCTCAACAATCCATTTTTAGTTCTTACAAAAATCGATGCTCTTTATGATTCAACCTGCCTAGGTTTTCCCCATATTCTCTCTTCCTCCGAAGCAGATAAAAGAGAGAGAGAGAAGGATGGCTATGTTTTCCACAAAAAGTCTGTAACAAGGAAAGAACTTATTCATTACTTGTCTGGAGAAATGTTTGCCAAATGACTGGGCACCAAGGTCAGACTTCATTAAACTAATTTTCATCAGTCCATTTAAGAACACCATGCTCTCAGTCTCACATTGGGACAAAGTCATTACAGAGATAGCTTGGCATCTTCCAAATAAGCCTTATCATTCTCTGCCGCCCTCCTGCAAAACCCCACCAACTGTTATTTATCCCTTTTATAGAACTGCCCCCCATTATGGAGCTCATAGAAGATTTCCTATACTGTCCATCCACCACTCTAGAAAACAGGATTCTTCTTTAACTGGATCTTGGTCTGCTCCAGCAAAGCCTATAAGGATCCCTAACCCTGGTGGTGGTGGTGGTGGTGGTAATGAAGCAATAACCAGGGTTGCTGAATTGTGGGCAAAACAAAGTATCCATTTAAATGGAGATCCACTGAATCCACTCATTCTGAAAACATTTTTTGCATTATTCTGCCTTGAAAATTGAATTTTATCAACTAGAATATTTTTTAAAAAGTCAAATCCAGCACTATGAATCAAACTTTTTAGAAACATTCAGTAACTTATTATTACTTATTTTCATCCTGCCGCCCACCCCACAAATGGATGGGAAATAACACCTAAAGACTATAAAAACAGCATTAACGATTAGTAAACCTACAGTGGTTGTTGAGGGCATACTATATTTGTTAAATTCTAGTAGCCATAGAAATGTCCCCTTACTATAAGCAGGAGTGTTAAACTGGTGGCCTGCGGGCTGGATACATCATATACAAAGCCATGCCCACCCCAGCTCCCCGAAGGGGAAAACATTGCAATACATCACGTGATGGCAACATGATGTGGTGAGTTTGACACCCATGCCCTAAAGCAGTGATGGTGAACCTATAGCACAGGTGCCACAGATAGCACGTGGAGCCATATCTGCTGGCACACGAGCCGTTGCCGTAGCTCAGCTCCAACGTGCATGTGTGTGCTGGCCAGCTGATTTTTGCCTTACACAGAGACTCTGGGAGCCTCCAGGGGGATGGGGGAAGGAGTTTTTACTCTTCCCCCAGCTCCAGAGAAGCCTTTGGAGCCTGGGGAGGGCGAAACATGAGCCTACTGGGCTCATCAGAAGTTGGGAAACAAGCTGTTTCCAGAGGGCCTCCAGGGGGTGGGGGAAGCTGTTTTTGCCCTCCCCAGGCATTTAATTATGGGTGTGGGCACTCGGGCATGCACAATAGGGTGCACACATGCTCTTTCGGCATCCGAGGGAAAAAAAGGTTCACCGTCACTGCCCTAAAGTATCCTTAGCTTTTCCTTTGGTCATCAGCACCGATAGTAACAAAAAAATAAATCAGGATTTTATTTGATCTGTGCAACTCTCCTTTCTATTTACACCGTCTTGAATTCTGTATGGCTAACCAGTTTGTTTTGACCTAACTGCTTGCAACTGGTTATCAACAAAGCAAAGGCCACTCTTTACTCATACAAAGTACGCAATGGAAACTCAACAAAAGTCCTGGGAATCCATGCCAGTCTGGGAATGCAAAACCATAGGGAAAGAGGGCATGTTCCATCATCTGATAATTCAATGGCTTGCAACAATTTGCAAGTTATAGAACTATAACATGGCTAAACCACATAACTATAGTTTGTGCTATAAAGTCGTACTAACTTTGTATTAAGCCTTTCTTGAAACACACTGGAAGGAATTTGAAAACAGATGTATATGCTATTGCACTGTATAATCTGACACATCATAGACTTATGATGTATGACTGCATCACTGAAGGACTGGATGAATAAAAATCACCTCCTTGTGGATTGAGTTTCAAGCTAGCCATCTACTAAAGTCATCCTAACTTTCCAATGTGTGTTGAATGCCATCTATAGGAATGCATAAATCCTAACTGAATTTACGGGCAGAACAGTTGAGGGGCAGCCAATTTGGCCAAGCAAACTAATCTCACATTGCAGGCTCCCTAAGGTAGGTTATGCTTACCAGACCAACTGGAATAGCTCGGCTATAAATTCAATAGAAGTTTTAAAAAGGTACACTACTTCATTCTACAGTGATGTAATTTCTGAAATTCACAAGACGTGGGAATTATTATAAGCTTAAATGGCTTCTCTTTCTATTGCACGCTGTCTTGAGCATATGAAAACGTAGCAAATAAATTGTTTGAATAAGTAAACAAATTAAGCAGATGCATGGGGAATCGGTATATAACCCAGAGACACTAAGTCTTGTGCCATCTTAAAGATTTACAAATGTATTATTGGATGGATGTCCACAGAAAACACAGTCCATGAACATTCTACTGAATGCCTGTTATATAGTCCTATGATAGAATATTCAGAAAAGAATACATCAAATTACACTCCATACACGTAATCAAATGGACTGTCATCCACAAAGGGCTTTGCTAATAACAATTGTTAGTTTTTCTTCTGTTTGTGCTGCAAAATGCTAATATAGCCATCATCCTGGTTTCCATTCTTAGTTGCTCTATTGCAGTGATGGCAAACCTATGGTACGGTTGCCACAGGTGGCACGTGGAGCCGTATCTGCCGGCACATGAGCCATTACCCTAGTTCAGCTCCAGCATGTGTGTGTGCACCTGTCAGCTGATTTGTGGTTCACATGGAAGCTCTGAGAGAGTGTTTTAAGCCTCTGGAGGGACTCTGGAGCCTAGGAAGGGTGAAAAATGGACCTACCAGGCCCACATAAAGTTGGGAAATGGAAGAGCGGGGGGGGGATCATGGGGACATGCATGAGGGATGGGGCAGCATTGAATTATGGGTGTAGGCACTCAAGTGTGTGCAATAGCGTATATGCACCTGTTTTCGGCACCCGAGGGAAAAAAGGTTCGCCATCACTGTTCTATTGCATTGGCTATCAGGGCAATTCATGGGAGAAATATTTCCTTTCAGGCTCTGCTTGTGCTGTTTCTGTAGAAATCTATCTGGCTATTATTAGAACCAGGATGCCATGCCTCTGGTCTGATCCATCATTCCTCATTACAACAATTGAAGGAGTTCGTGTTAATTCTCCATTTATTCCACCTTCCTGTTAGTAAAGTTTAGATTGTAAACTCCTTGAGTTGAAAAGGCAACTTTTTGGATTTAAATAACTTTCTATTTGTCATACATTGATGACACTATACTAGTTTGTTGACTTTATACCAGGTTTTAAATTATTTTACCATGTTTTTTTAGCTGTTGTAAACCGCCTAGAGTCCTTTGGGAGTTGGGCGGCATACAAATTTAAATAATAGATTTTAAAAAATGCATGTTATTTTATGGACATAGTTTAGACTGCTCAGATAAAGCTGGCAAGCTCCCTGTTTCAGAAGCAAGGGCACTTCCAAACCAAGATTGCATACCACCACATTCAGAAATATTACCTTTATGTTAGGTTAATGAAGCAAAGAGGGGGGAAAAAAGCAAGCACCATGGCAGCAAATCCAAAGCAGAGTGTTAGAATTAGAGTTAGGTCACAGAAAACCATGGAAATGGATAGTTTGTTTATCCTATTCATTAGATGAATCTAATGAATTTGTTACCTCTGCCACGACCTTGGGATACTGAAACAACACATGCATTGAGGGATGGATATCGTTGGAGGGTTAAGAAACAAACAGACGTATAAAAAAAAGGAAAGAGAAACAATGAACATTCAGATTATGAATTATTCTTCCTGCTGAAAATGCCGTTGTTCAAGGACTCTTGAACTATTTGTGGATTCTCCGGAATTCAGCAGCCAACTTACAAACACTTGGAAACAGGAAAGTATCTAGAGGTGAACAAAAGTATAAATACTTGGCCATGACTTCCCCTCCAAAAAGATTTTCCTGCTTTTTTTAAAAAACTGGGAACTCTCATTCACACAACAAACTTACGAAATCTCAACATCTTCCACATTGGCCTTTGCTCAAAAACAGAACCAAGCCCCTGGCCTTGATATTAAAGGGATCATATAATAACTCTGGGCCAACAGTGGACATTAGAAGACCGTTCCAAAATTTAGGCCGAAAGATATAGCCATAAATTAGGAAAGTTATAATCATTACAACAGTTTTTTCCCGAACGCCATCACTCTACTAAACAAATAATTCCCTCAACACTGTCAGACTTTCTACTAAATCTGCACTTCTATTCTACTAGTTTTCCTCATCATTCCTTTCACCCATTCCCTCCCATGTTGACTGTATGACTGTAACTTGTTGCTTATATCCTAAGATTTTTATTAATATTGCTTCTTCATTGCTTATTTGACCCCTATGACAATCATTAAGTGTTGTACCACATGATTCTTGACAAATGTATATTTTATTTTATGTACGCTGAGAGCATATGCACCAAGACAAATTCCTTGTGCACTTGGCCAATAAAAATTCTATTCTATTCTAGTCATACTTTTTTTTTTTTTTAAGCTACCCTTAAAAAAAGAAAAAAGAGGAAGGGGAAAAAAAGAAATTAAAACAGAAATGAAATAGGTTGGCAAATGTGTAAATCATTGAGTGTTTAAGACGATATATAATTGTAACTATGAAAGACGATACAGTATATATATATATGTTTGTATAGGTCGTTTTTTGTTCTGTGATATTTATGTATTTTTTTCTTAATGTAAATAATTAATAAAATGGGGGGGTTTTTTTAAGCAGAAATGAAACAAGGCTTTGCTGATGTGGAGGCCTGGAGTGGTGGCATCTGGTTGAGGCTGCTGAAGGGCCCAGGCCTCTACTTAAGCCCAGTCTTGGTGATGCTGCTGCACTAGGGAGCCTAAATTAGGGAGGACATAGGCAGATGTGGGAAGCTGAAGTTTTTATTATTATTTATTTTTAATTTTCATACTTTTCACCCTTAACCCTCCCCCTCCCTTCCCTCAGTTCTTTCTTATTCATAGGCCCAGCCAGGTCAGAGTTCTAGACAATTTCTTCTTTATGTCTTCATTGGCCTTATCCCTTTCCACCCATGCAAAATAAAGTTTCCATTTTTTTCTTATCCTTTCAGCTTTTTCATCCCATGAACAGTTCAGTGAGATAATATGAGTTATTTCTAGGGCTGAAGTTGAGGCTTGGAACCGTAATAGCGGGCTGAGAGTGCTGAGAGACCCAGACCTCTCACTTAGGCCCTGATACAGGCCTGGTGCTGCTGTCAACGAGTGTCGCATTGCAAGACTAGTAGGCTGAGGTTGCTACAGTTTTGCATCACACTGCACCACACACAAACATATACACACCCCGGCTTGTGCATGGCTTGTGTGTGTGGCCTACACCTGGGCTCCCATTCCCTGACGCACATGCCAGGCAGGGAGGTTCCACTCCTGGTGTTACCGGTGCACTGCGTCTCGGGCATGCATGTATGCGTGCGTCCGAGCGAGACTTTGCTTTTGCGCATGCGCGGGAAGCAAAATCTCATGAGGGGATGCGCATGAGATTTGGCGATTTTTTTGCTCCTGTGCATGTGCAGAAGCAAAATCTCACTCTGATGCGTGTGCGCCACAGACATGGAGCTGCGCACACAGCTCAATTTTCGCTACTGGTACAATGATGTCGATCGTACTGGTAGGAACCCGCTACTGGAACATCCTTACATTCCTCTGAAAAACCTATGTGACCACTTAATGACTACAACTGGAAGTACCGGGACTGCAGTTGTTGAGCAATCAACTTTGCTCAATGGCCGAGATTCTGGACTCAATTTTCTGGTTGTAAATTGAGATTATACTACCTGCACAGTATTCCCTCAATTTTCACGGGTTCGAACTTCGTGAAAAGCCTATAACATGGTTTTTCAAAAAACTATTAATTAAAAAATACTTCGCGGTTTTTCCCCCTATACCGCGGTTTTTCCCGCCTGATGACATCATACGTCATCGCCAAACTTTCACCTGAATTTAGAGCTCTTGGTAGTGCTGTGGTTAGAATGCAGTACTGAAGGCTACTGATCACTGACTGTTCGGAACTCACAAGGCACAAGGTTGACTCAGCCTTCCCTCCTTCTGAGGCGGGAAAAATGAGGTTTAGAGTCAGTATATTGTTGGGGGCAATATGCTGACTCTAAACCACTTAGAGAGAGCTGTAAAGCACTCTGAATTGGTACAGTATAGAAGTCTAAGTGGTATTGCTATTGCTATTCTGTGTGTCTGCATGCACATTTGTGCGTCTTCCTTTTTGTGGGGGGTACAATCAATTTAAATTCAAAATCTCAGAGTATAGGCAAATAAATAACAAAAAAAATAATTATTGTTAATAAATAATTATGTTTATAAATATCAGGATCACTAAGGGTCTTATTCAATGGTGAGTACCAGTAATAATGGTGAGTAAATGGTTGTTAAGGGAATGGGAAATGGTAATTTAGGGGTTTAAAGTGTTAAGGGAAGGCTTATGATACTGTCCATAGCCAAAAATGGTGTATTTACTTCCGCCTCTCTACTTCGCGGAAATTCGACTTTCGCGGGTAGACTCGGAACGCATCCCCCGTGAAAATCGAGGGAACACTGTATACCTAAATTAATGCCATATAACACAATTAATTGATATATTATAGTTTTGATTCTTAAGAGTGCTTCAGGTATAAAAACACAGACTGAAAATAAATTATGTATTTTAACAACCACATCCCATATTGGGTCATATATCTTAGTTAAAACAAACACCTCAGCTCAGAACTAATAATAGTTAAAAAAAATAAGTAAACCACTTTTCAAAATCAATTTTCCCAAATAGTTAAATTCTTATTTTTCTGAAAAAGTGCAACCTCTTAAACACAATAAAGAAATTTACTAACAAACTGAATGCTTACTTTGTAAGAAGCAAGGCTGTATGATGGATTTAGATCTTGGCGGCTACTCGAGAGCTAAAAGAGTAACAATAAAATTGTGACTTTCAAACGGAGTCTTTAGTCTGTAAGACTTACAGCAAACATAGAGGCCAACAACCAATGAAGGGAAACCAAAATTTTTACTACCACTCTGTGGGCGTGGCTTATGCAGGACGCCCTGCATTTTCTTTCAACATCTTTCAGTGCAAACTGGATGCTCTGGGGTGGAGCTCCATTTTTGCTACCCCACTGTGTTCCCCCCCGGTCCGGGCAGTAGCCCACCCCTGCCAACAACACACCAGAAGGTAAAGATTTAGATTTATTATTAGAGTTGGAAGGGACCTTGTAGGTCATCTAGACCAACCCACTACTCAAGCAGGAGTTCCTACACCATTTGAGACAGATGGCAGTTCAGTCTCTCCTTGAAGGTCGCAAGTGTTGGGGCTTTCACAATCTCCACTAGCAAGCTGTTCTATTGGTTGATCACCCTCACCGTCAAAAAGTTTCTCCTCACTTCCAGGTTGAATCTCTCCTTAGTCAGCTTCCATCCTTTTGGTTTGCTGGTGCCATAAAGAACAACCTGGCCTCTCTGTAGCATCCCCTCAAGCATTGGAACACTGCTGTCATGTGGTCCTTCTCTCTGGCCAAGCTCAATTCCTGCAACCGCTCTATATAATGTTTTATTTTCCAGACCCTTTATCATCCTGGTTGCCCTCTTCTGCACTTTCTCTAGAGCTTCAATTGTCTTTTTTGTAGTGTGGTGACCAAAAAGATATTTTTTGGTCACCACGCTACAATACATACATATTGTACCGTAATATTATTAATATTAAATACATAGATACTTGCTATGCCTTCAGTGGGACCCCAATATGGTGTTACCAGATGGATAAATGCTCCTTATTTTCCTACAAACTTATTGTAGAACCACTCTTTTCTTTTCTCACCCTCTTCCAACTATGTTTTGGGAGGAATTCAGCTCCAGTATTATATACTCACTCGATTGACGTTTGGTGAACTAAGACTCTTCCGAGAAAGTTTTCCCTTTCCTGTTAACTGTTCCTTGACAGAAACCTCCTGCAAGGAAGAAACAGATCATTTTTTTTCGAATATTAATTGACAAATAAAAGAAAGTTTGAACTGAACCAAGGCCAAGGAATATTAGGCACTACTGTAGGAACCATTGAAAACATTTATGCAAGTGAGTGTTGCTGGCTTGGAATTATGGAAAATGTAGTTCAATATATCTCGCTGGAGACAACTAAGACATAGAAACATAGAAACATAGAAGTATGACGGCAGAAAAAGACCTCATGGTCCATCTAGTCTGCCCTTATACTATTTTCTGTATTTTATCTTAGGATGGATATATGTTTATCCCAGGCATGTTTAAATTCAGTTACTGTGGATTTATCTACCACGTCTGCTGGAAGTTTGTTCCAAGGATCTACTACTCTTTCAGTAAAATAATATTTTCTCATGTTGCTTTTGATCTTTTCCCCAACTAACTTCAGATTGTGTCCCCTTGTTCTTGTGTTCACTTTCCTATTAAAAACACTTCCCTCCTGGATCTTATTTAACCCTTTAATATATTTAAATGTTAAATATATGTAATGTAATCAGAGACATGTATGTAATCAGAGACTGGAACAAACTGTCATATAAATGCAGTCTAAGACTGCGTGCAGAGCTCCTTGGATAACAACACGAATCCAACTTTGGAATAAGACAACATTGAACCCATCCCAAAAACAATACACTCATTTTTCCAAAAATTAAATTACAATAATGATCTAGTCATTATGTTACAATGATAATATAGTCTGATAATGATTGCTTCCCCTTCCCTACAAATATTGAAAATGCCCCTCTGCTAATGGTTAACCCATTTCTGGGATAAAAGTGCAACTGACCCCTGTCCCTCCTGTTTCAAAGCTGTTTCAAAGTTATTACTCTAAAATTTTACAAATAGAAAAAAAATACAATGTGAAAGAGCCACTCCTTCTCAATGTTAGCACTTTCTCAACAAAATTCTACCTGTCTATGAATATAATTCTCATTTATTATTGATTAAACCAATGAAAGTATTACTTATAGACAGACTTATTTTATTTAGATTACCCTTTGTTTGAATACAGTGAGGCTGCCCCCTACTCTATTTTCTTTGGAAATTGCCCTATTGTTGTTCTATTTTCTTGCTGTTGTTCTATTTTCTTTGGAAGCGAGATATAACCCAAGTAAAATTTAAAATTTAAACATCATTTGGTTCATCAGCTTAGGAAACCACTTTAATTTTTAGGCCTTTAACAATAAAGTTAGAATAGATGTTACAGTTCCACGTCTTAAAGCTGGTGTATGGCTCCAGAAGCCTTCAGGATCATACATTTGAAATACAGCACTATGTATTACTACTTTAAAAAAAATAAAATAAATCCTAAAATCACAAGAGTTATAGCTAGAGTTGGAACATAAAGAGCCAACCCCTTCTTTTTATGGCTAATCTTCAATGACTGCCAGTATCAGCCAACAGTTTCCTGGGATTTTTAGATGGGAAACAGATGAAACCTGCAGGACAAGCCTTGGAATAGGCAATGCCCTATCAGCCTTGCTCATTTATGATGTGGTTTAATGCACTTTGTTACTGAACTGTACCCCAAAAATGGCACTGCATCCTATAGCCTAAGAAAGGTTTCTGTTAGTACAGGGTACATGGTTGTTAGGGATTGCCATTGTAACCTGCATATTGTACACTTGTACCAAACTTGTACATAAAGAGTTAATGTGCACTTAAAGAGTTAACTTGTACTTGAAGAGTTAATATTCAAGGCTGTTTCGTCACTTCCTCATTGAAGCTATAAAAGCTCATTATTCTGCTCAGTCATTTTTTTTCCACTTTGCCTGTGAGAGGGGGAGTTGTGTTTATGCTTTGTGCGTATCTTCTTGTATAAGCTTAGTGCTTATTATCTTCTTGTATAAGCTTCGTACTTATTATCTATATTGTATTTTGCTTTGTGCTTCTAATCTTGTAATTACAAATAATGCCCATGTAACACCAACACTCCGGAGTCTGCATTGGTTGCCGATCAGTTTCCGGTCACAATTCAAAGTGTTGGTCATCACCTATAAAGCCCTTCATGGCACCGGACCAGGGTATCTACAAGACCGCCTTCTGCCGCACGAATCCCAGCGACCGGTTAGGACCCACAGAGTGGGCCTCCTCCGGGTCCCGTCAACAAAACAATGTCATTTGGCGGGGCCCAGGGGAAAAGCCTTCTCTGTGGCGGCTCCGGCCCTCTGGAACCAACTCCCCCCGGAGATTAGAATTGCCCCCACCCTCCTTGCCTTTCGTAAGCTCCTTAAAACCCACCTCTGCCATCAAGCATGGGGGAACTGAGATATTCTTTCCCCCTAGGCCTTTACAATTCATGCATGGTATGTTTGCACGTATGGATGTTTGGTTTTACAATAAGGGTTTTTAGTTGTTTTAGTATTGGATTTACATGCTGTTTTTTGTTACTGTTGTTAGCCGCCCGGAGTCTACGGAGAGGGGTGGCATACAAATCCAATAAATGAATGAATGAATGAATGAATGAATGAATAAATAAATAAATAAATAAATAAATTGCTCAGTGCTTATTATCCTGTATTTGCTTCGTGCTTATTCTGGATTGTTTATATTTTGTTTATATGTAAATAATACTTATTTAACTGTGTCTTGGCTTTATCACACATCCACGCTCTGTTAAAATTCTCTGCTCGGTGATGTCGAAGGTTCCATAGCCTAGCTATACCGAGACTTGCCAACAGTTTCCACACCTTGTAATACTTTCCCGTACAATTAACTAACCTGGCGTAACCGATCAAGGGTAAGGATGTTTTCTACGGCCAACACACTTCGAAGGTATTTTTCTATATGGACTTCCGAAGCAGCAGAAGCTGCATCTTCAACATTGGCCGCCATTCTTGCTAAGGCCTCACGTTCCTCTGCCCCCTGAGCCTCCTAAAAGAGAAAACCTCTCAAGTTAGCAAACCCATTGGCACATAAAAAATAAAAGAAACATGGTTGCAGGAGACTTAACATGATGAGCTATATTTGTGAGGGCAAGTTTTGAACCAGCGGGGAGCATAAATCCCTTCAAAGGTATCTCTGTATATGGATGAAGAAATATTGTCTCATTTTCTCTTTGTCTTTTCTCGTAGACAGACACAATCCAACATACACAAAATTAGCACATCTCAGGCAGTCTAAAGCCTGAATTTAAATAAGGTGCTTTTCAATAGTCAATAGTCATTCAACTACTGAAAGTTCTTCAGGTTTAGAGATGATGGATAAGAAAAAGACATATTGGGCTGACCGGCTTGGGGACACTACTCATCAGCCCCTGCCTATGGATGAATATATGTTGAATGGAAAGTATGCTGGGGGACTGGAAATGACTGTTTTTAAATTAAATTGGGGTTTTAGACTGTTTGTTTTTAGTTATTGTTGGATTTCAGAATTATATTGTTTTTTCACATACTTTAAGCCACCCTGAGGCATCAGAGAGGGGCGGGGTACAAATCCACTAACTAACTAACTAACTAACTAACTAACTAACTAACTAACTATCTAGCTAACTAACTAACTAACTATTAATAAAATGGGAAAATAGAAGCATATATATATACATACATACATACATACATACATACATACATACATACATACATACACACATAGTCACCCAATCTATTTGCTACATTCAAACCAAATCTCCACCCCCACACTATATACTAGGAAGAAATGACAGTTGCAAACATTCCATTTTACAACAACACGAAGCTTGGAACTTCAGCCTGATGACCATCATCAGGCTGAAGTTTTAAGCTTCGTGTTGCTGTAAATATGGAATGTTTGTAACTGCCATTTCTTCCTTATATATAGTGTTGGGGGTGGAGATTTGGTTTGAATGTAGCAAATAGATTGGGTGACTATGTTTTAGTGATATGATTGGTTGGTGGAATCACACTTACTTGAAAGATTGATATGGTGATTATTCTGATATGTTTTTTTGTTTAAGGCTGGTTTCCAAATCTCTGGTAGGAGGGACGTATCATCTCTTTTATTCATGCATAGGGGGCGTTTCTCAATCTCTATAGCTTCTCTAATAATTCTTCTGTATAAATTTTCTGTTTTGGAAAGTAATTTAGTTTTTTCAAAGTCAATTTCGTGCCCTGTTTTTTTAATGTGCTGGACAAGGGAGGAAGTCTTTTCTTCTTTTTTAACTGCATTCACATGTTCTGCAATGCGTTGGTTCACTCTTCGATTGGTTTGTCCAATGTATGTGGCTGCACATGTTTTGCAAGGGATTTCATGTGCAGCCACATACATTGGACAAACCAATCGAAGAGTGAGCCAACGCATTGCAGAACATGTGAATGCAGTTAAAAAAGAAGAAAAGACTTCCTCCCTTGTCCAGCACATTAAAAAAACAGGGCACGAAATTGACTTTGAAAAAACTAAATTACTTTCCAAAACAGAAAATTTATACAGAAGAATTACTAGAGAAGCTATAGAGATTGAGAAACGCCCCCTATGCATGAATAAAAGAGATGATACATCCCGCCTACCAGAGATTTGGAAACCAGCCTTAAACAAAAAAACATATCAGAATAATCACCATATCAATCTTTCAAGTAAGTGTGATTCCACCAACCAATCAAATCACTAAAACATAGTCACCCAATCTATTTGCTACATTCAAACCAAATCTCCACCCCCAACACTATATATAAGGAAGAAATGGCAGTTACAAACATTCCATATTTACAGCAACACGAAGCTTAAAACTTCAGCCTGATGATGGTGAATGTGATTTCACCGAAACGTCGCATAGACATGCAAAATATTACACAGGGCAAAACCCGAACTCAGAACAATCTACATACATATACCCATGAAAATCTACGAAAACACACACACACACACACATATATATATATATACACACACATACATATACATACACACACACACACACACACACATATATATATGTCAAATGTTTTTTTTAGCTGTATGTTTTTTTTATGTCGGATCACCCTGTTATATTGAAGGATATATATATATATATATATATATATATATATATATATATATATATATATATATATATATATATATATGTCGCATGTTTTTTTGCTGAATTTGAAAATTAAGGGAGACTAGGATAGATCTATTTCGGCCTTATTTTGGCCTCATCAGCTAGCCATACCCACTGGGACTTGAACCTGCAACCTTTGCCTTCTAAGGCAGAGAGTTATCCTCTAGCCTACAGTATCCAATCCATGAGAACCTGTGGCCTACAGATTAAATCTACTGCCTTACAGGCAGACTGCCCAGGTTCAAATCCCAGTAAGGGTATGGCTAACTGATAAGAGCTAAATAGCTTGAAATATATCTATACTAGTCTCCCTTCATTTTCATTATCAGCAAAAATACGTTACATAGATTCATACATACATATGTACACACACACACACACACACACACACACACACACACACACCCTATACCCTGTTTCCCCCAAAATAAGACATCCCCTGATAATAAGCCCAATTGGACTTTTGAGTGCATGGCAATAAGGCCAAGCGCTTATTTCAAAATTCAAAAAAATATAAGGCAAGGTCTTATTTTTGGGGAAACAAGGGTAAAATAAGTTAAGGCTAGTAGATGGGAATTTAGGATTAGGAAATGTAATTGTATTCTTAACATTTATAGTGTGTTAAAGTATATTGTGAATTTAAAATATTAATGATTGGAAATTGTGGGGGTTGTGGGGACACTCCTGGGATTGATTAATAATATTTGGTATTATTAGTAATCCTACACATTTGGAATGTTGAAGTTATGGAGGAATAATGAATAATTTTTAAAATATTAAATAATAGTATTCAGTAGGGGATAACAAATACATCATCATCACCATCATAACTACAACAACAACAACGAGTTGGAAAGGACCTTGGAGGTCTTCTAGTTCAACCCCCTGCTTAGGCAGGAAACCCTACACTACTTCAGACAGATGGTTATCCAACATCTTCTTTAAAATGTCCGGTATTGGAACATTCACAACTTCTGGAGGCAAGCTGTTCCACTGATTAATTGTTCTAACTGTCAGGAAATTTCTCCTTAGTTCTAAGTTACTTCTCTCCTTGATTAGTTTCCACCCATTGCTACTTGTTCTATCCTCAGGTGCTTTGGAGAATAGGTTGACTCCTTCTTCTTTGTGGCCACCCCAGAGATATTGGAACACTGATATCACGTCTCCCCTGCTCCTACTTTTCATTAAACTAGCCATGCTCAGTTCCTGCAACCGTTCTTTACATGGCACAAAGAACTGTTATTTATATTTAAATGAATTAATGGGAAAATGATAAAGAATTATGAAAAGAGAATAGCATTGTTGAACTTGGAAGATTTAGACTAGACATATTGATTTGTATTATTATTGTTAGAGTTGCTTTAGAAAAAAAGACCAGCAAAAGAAATTGGCTTGTATTTGCGTGGTACATTTAAAAACAACATTACTTGAATTTCCCATAATATTCACCTCTGGGATGTTTGAAACAATTTCAAAAGTGATTCCACAGCCAGGGACAGAACTCCGGTAAGACATTCTTCTCAGGAAACTCTGAGCAAAACCCTAGAGATAAAAAAGAGACCTTGTAGTTTCATATAAGTCAATACTAAAAACAGATATTTCTTTTTCAGTAAGGTTAAACCAATACTCATATCAGCAGCAGATTATTTAGCATGATAGAAAAGCAAACAGCAACAGATTAACCAAAGAAAATTAAAAAAATAGAGCCATTTAATTTTTGGAAACCCCATTTGTGTGGTGGACAATATTCCCTTGGCCATCTCCATGCTGTATATGTTGATAAAGCAACCTCCTTTGTACCCAATTGAAGACATTATTTTGACAACCACTCTATCAAAATCCCCTTATGGGGGTAATTCACACATTGTGAAATGATTCCAGTTTTGGAACCCTTTAATATTCCCCCCCCACAGTGTAGAAAGATTTCGGGATCTCGTTGGGTTCAAGTAGGCTTGTGTCCCATTAAAGAAAGGTAGAGAGGGGTCAAACATTGCTTGGGTTCCTAGGAAGTAAATACGTGAATTGATTCCAAATTCTTTATGCTTGATGCTTGAATCAAGGTGACCACTTAACTGTCATGCTGAGTATCCCCCCTCCTTTTTTTTCTATGCATGTGCATATTTACTTGTGAGCTTGGAATTACTGGTGCTTTGCATTGCCAACAATCCTGATTTCTGAATCCCAGGCCACTGGGATCATTACAAACAATGATTTAAGAGGATCAGTGACATTGTTTATTCTGACAGGAAGGTTCATGAGGTTAAAATCTTGACTTCTGAATTAATGCAGAGATGAGTCATCCAAAGTTGCTAGGTGTCTGGAAGGTTATTGATACAGTTTTTGTAATGCATGTTTTGGGTTGTGTATTGACAATAGACAGAACAGCTAAATAATCCCAGAGAGTTTAGCAAGCTGCATAGAAAATACATTTCTAGAGAATTTATGCTAATGGCTGTAATGAACTACATCAACTGAGCATTTTTGGCATTGGCTATCCATGGTCAATGACAGAGAGCATGCTTTGAAACTTTGATCTCCAACATCTCCAATAAAGTGAACTCTAGAAGCTGCCCCACATTTGAAATTTTAGAAAACTGCTGCCAAAGATCTAAAACAATATATGACACCTCTTTCAATTATGGAAGGGCTGTGTGGACAAACCCATGTGAGACCCTTTTCTGGATTCTTTTTTAGATTAATCTCAGATAGTTTATCACATGAATACCTTGTTGTGAGGCCAAACAAATATAAGCTATCTCAAGCTTGTAAGAAATTGGTTGGGTATCCAATTTTAATAGGCCAAGGAGAATATGACTGAGCATCCTAGAATCATCACCCAATTTTACTTCGTTTTCTGAAAAGATCTTCTCTCACTTGGGTACTCACCAGATGTGGGACTCAATCCCCAGTTGGCATTACTATTGCTGAGAATATTGGAAAATGAGGTCCACACATCTGGAGTTTGGAAATGACTATCTTATGCCATTATAATTTACGTGCTGCAATAAACCAGCAAGACTGGGTCTCTGGGAAATGTTTACACAACTGTGTCTCTTGAATGTGTTTAAGCATCTTCTTTCTATTGTCTCACCCTCCCTCAGAACTGAGCTGTTGGAGAGCAAGGCAGAAACAAGCGAGGCAGATAAAGCACAAACCAAGAATCCAACAACATCATCAGTAACATTTCAACACACAGCAAAAACAAAGTTTCTATTTACAAATGTCACCAAACAATATTGACTACGTGGGTTGATGAGAGATGGGACAATCTGCTGGCAGCATAGATTTGCTGAAGCGTGTTTTGCTAACATGCAGAAGAGCTCATTAAGGTACAACCTATCAAATACTGCCTATAAAAGTCACTATGAGATGAACTATCTATTTCAGCAGTAAACAATGCTGACAACATGAATGATCTTCAATACTTCAGCTTCTTGCACGCACAGAAGCCATACAGAAAAAAAATTGCTGGTTGCAAAAGTGATAATATTACTACCCTTGTGGAACCTCTATGCAGCATTCTAGCAACTGCCATGGAGTCAGGAGCAAGGAACAATGAAAGAAAAGGGAAAAAACAGTCAATTAGATAAGGAGATCTGGCTACAGAGAACACCCCAGACCAGACTAAAGTCTAAAACTGCTCAATAGATGGAAAAATACTGTGAATTCCAATCATACAGAATGCAGCACTTCTTCTACGAAGGTTTGAGTACAAACAATTGGAGCCTAACTGATAAATCCCAAAATCTATTTAAACTTTCACAGAAGATCTTCTGATGAAAGAAAGCTGGGTAGTGTTGGTGGTTGTTGTTTCTTGTTGTTGTTACTGAATACTTTATGTTAGACTATTGATGACCGGGAGATCATTAACGAGATCGGTCAATGAATAGGCATAGCAACTAAGTTAGCTAAACATATCTGAGTCTGTGCAGGGAACTGAAACTGAAGCTGTTATTCTTAACAAACTTATCTTTTCTTTTATGTACACTGAGAGCATATGCACCAAGACAAATTCCTTGTTTGTCCAATAAAAATTGTATTCTATTCTTTTCTGTTCTGTTCTATTCATCAGCAGCAAAAGGATAGCAAAGTGTAAGAGAAAAGGGGAAACAGGATAGGGAGAAGCCATTCCATTCTATATATTTTAACTTGGGATTTAAATGATCTATCTGGCTAGTAGTTATTGGAAGACCAAATGGCTGGCTAGATGGATTTTTGGCTTCATCCAGACAGGTAATGGTTTTGACAGCGTACCTGTTTGCCATAAACATTGACGCAGATCCGCTTACGAAGGACAAGCTGCATTTCTGCTGGATGGCTGAGCTGCACTGCAACTCTCACAATCAGGAAGACTCTCTGTTCAGCCATTGTTCCTCTGCTAAGCTGTGCACAGTTGTGAACTGTGGAATCCCAGGAAGCTTCAGCTTTCACCTGCAAAATCATCCAGAAAAAAAGAAAGGTGGATTATAGCTAGGCTAAAATTACAACATTAGATGATGTTTCACTCTGTCACTCTGAGTATCAATTCAAACTTAGTGGGCAACTCACATAGTAAAGCTGTGCTTTATTTTGTTTTCCAAAAAGAGGACACCCCACATATCTACAACAATTCATTGTGTTTACCTATGGAACCTATCAGTATACAGTGGTACCTCGTGATACGAACCCCTCGAGATATGAACATCTCGAGATATGAACCCGGGGTTCGGAAATTTTTTGCCTCTTGTTACGAACTTTTTCCGGCTTACGAACCCATCGCAGATCGCAAAATGACGCTCCGCTGGGCGCTGCCGCCTGGCTGTCACCTTTTAAAACAGCTGGGGGGCTTCTCGGCATTCTCCCGAACACCGAACCCGGAAGTTCGGCAAAAGTTCGGGTTCAGGTTTGGGTTCCGGAGGCCGCCGAGAAGTGCCCGGCTGCTTCAGAAGGTTACAGCCGGGCGCCGCCACCCGGTGGAGCGCCGTTTTTGCAATCAGCAGCGGCATTTTCGGCCGATCTGGAGACTGAAATGGAGGTGGGGAATCCCAATAGGGAATTCCATGGGCGGAGCTTTGACGTCACGAAGACGTCCTTCCTGGTCATAAGTAAGTAAGTAAGTAAGTAAGTAAGTAAGTAAGTAAGTAAGTAAGTAAGTAAGTAAGTAAGTTAGTTGACTATCACAGTAAGAAATAACCACACAAGATATTTGCCTCTTTCCCTTTAACTTTCAGATGATAAATCATACTTTCAAACTCGCTCCAAAATACATTAGTAGAGTGGCAGCCATTAAAACCAAAGGATCATGCCATGATTTCCCAGGGCTGTTGTAACATCCCCCATTAGCAGCAAGAGAGCCTTCCAGCTCCAACGCTTGGGTACTGCCTTACCTCACTCTCGAGGTGCTTTATAATCTGTAACTCAAAGAATTCATCTTCGTCTTCAGCACTAAGGGTAGCATCCCAGCCACCAGCTTCTGGCTCATCGAGATTATCCTGAGAGCTGAAGTCATCGGCTGTAAATGGGGGGACAGAGAAAGAGAGCTTCCGTAAGCAATTGCTGTGCACAATGTAATTTTTAGATTTTTTTTTACAAAGGTTTGAACACCATGGCTGTGCAAGTTGTTTGGGTTCAGTTTCCCAAAGTTGCTTCAAAGCACATAGGAGCTCAAGTGACATTTGACCATAATGGAGCCTGCCTATTACAGTTATGCGTCAAAACAAACTGATTTTACATTTTTGTTTGTGGATGTTAAGCTAACATTGAGGCCATTAAGTGAACCAATAGTCCGCTTTGGGCATGATTTTGCTAAAAATCAGAAGTGCCGGTTTTCAGCAAAACCCATTGTAATATTATGATCACATGACCACGAGACTGCTGCTTAAATGCCCAAAGTTTGGTCATGTATCCTGAGAAGGGAGCATGACCATCTGAACTTCAAATGTGGTTTGTAAATCCCTTTTATCTAATTCAGCAGTGTCAAACTAATTTTCGCTGAGAGCTGCAACAGGGTTATGTTTGATCATGGGGGGCGGGAGTGGGTGTGGCCAGCTCAACATCACTTGTACTGGGGGTGCCTGTGATGTCCCGAGGGCTCTGACAGAGAAACTGAGCTCCTGAGCTCCATTTTGGGCTGCAATGGTCTCCTGCAACCTGCTGCCGGCAAAAACGGAGCTCGAGAGGGCTGTCCGTGCAATCTCCATTTTTGCTGGCAGAAGCACCACGGACCAGTCCTGTTTCGAGGGTGGCCCCACAGGCCAGATCTAAGCATCCTATGGAATGGATTTGGTCCCTGGGCCTTGAGTTTGACCCCAATCTACTTGGTTGTAAATTCAAATTGTCACGAAGCAACTTGTTTTTTCTTGAGATCTATTTGCTTTTGTCTAAAGCTACATTTTTCAACTTTGGCAGTTTTTCAGATTGCTGGGCTGGGAAATTCTGGGAGTTGAGGTCTACACATCTGAAAGCTGCCAAGGCTGAGAAACACTGATCTAAAGCAAGTTTATCTTAACTTATGATTGCACAACTATGATGATTAAACTCTTATGTTGCACAATTACTAACTCTGAGTTCCCATGATAGAAACATAGAAACATAGAAGTCTGACGGCAGAAAAAGACCTCATGGTCCATCTAGTCTGCCCTTATACTATTTTCTGTATTTTATCTTAGGATGGATATATGTTTATCCCAGGCATGTTTAAATTCAGTTACTGTGGATTTATCTACCACGTCTGCTGGAAGTTTGTTCCAAGGATCTACTACTCTTTCAGTAAAATAATATTTTCTCATGTTGCTTTTGATCTTTCTCCCAGCTAACTTCAGATTGTGTCCCCTTGTTCTTGTGTTCACTTTCCTATTAAAAACACTTCCCTCCTGGACCTTATTTAACCATTTAACATATTTAAATGTTTCGATCATGTCCCCCCTTTTCCTTCTGTCCTCCAGACTATACAGATTGAGTTCATTAAGTCTTTCCTGATACGTTTTATGCTTAAGACCTTCCACCATTCTTGTAGCCCGTCTTTGGATCCGTTCAATTTTGTCAATATCTTTTTGTAGGTGAGGTCTCCAGAACTGAACACAGTATTCAAAATGTGGTCTCACCAGCATTCTATATAGCGGGATCATAACACAGAACTGCCAATACAATACTCAGATTGAGGATTCCTTTTCCCCAAGTGCATTATTTTACATTTGGAAACATTAAACTGCAGTTTCCATTGCTTTGACCATTTATCTAGTAAAGCTAAATCATTTACCATATTACAGACGCCTCCAGGAATATCAACCCTATTGCACACTTTAGAGTCATCGGCAAAAAGGCAAACCTTCCCTACCAAACCTTCCCTTATGTCACTCACAAACACATTAAAAAGAATAGGACCCAGAACAGACCCAGAACAGATGAGGATACTTTGTATGTAAGCATCCTACTTTAATTACTATTTTGTTTCAAAGAAATAAAAGAAATACCAGCACACCATAAGTGATTGAGCTATCATTTAAACTATTACTTCAAACAGGATACATATACCAAATTGGCCATATGAGTTTCAACCTGGCCTCCATTAGTTTGTAAGTTGAACAAACAAACTGATTAACCAAAATGGATAAAAAAAGGTATTTTCTCCCTTATCCAATCCTCATAAGGAGATACATGTAGAGCTTCCACTGTGAAGTAAGAAATCGGTGTGGCTGCTCCAACAGGATGTTTTCGCCCAGAAGACGAAGATTTTTATGGTTAGAGTAAAATGGACGACTGCAGTCCCAAAGCGTAAACATAGGGCACAACTTAGTCTACATCTCTTATAGCCTCCAAAATCTTTTCAAGTTGAAAAGGCAACGTTGCAATGAACAGAGCAAATGCTTTTGTTTTGGGGAAGGGAAATAAAGGAGAAGAAAAGGAAGAACTCACGGATGACAAGATCTATGGAGCTGTTTTTCACCCATCGAAATCTACTCAATAATATCCCTTTTATATTCCCTTTCTTGAAATTCACCTGCCTTCATAAGGCTCTTATCTCACATTGTTCACCATGGTGAAACTTACCATTTAAATCAAGGAAAATGACTGGAATGTGTGTCTCCATACCAGGCACAGGTGTCCTAAAAGAAAACAAAAGCCACAGACAAGACTGGCATATCAATGCAGGAGAACGTTAATGCAGGACATGTTCTTGGTGATGCACAGCCATTGCATATTACATTCAGTACCCATGCAACTCTAGGACAAGGCAATGATAACCTTGGTGAATGTAGCTTTAGCTTAATTTTTTTCCCCCTTGCAGATGTAAAGGACAATCAGTAAATTTCAGGGCTGGTGTTCAGTCATGGCAGAATTCTCAACAGCAAGAGAACAAATACACATGTCTATCTCAAATAACATAGAAACATAGAAGACTGACGGCAGAAAAATCCATGATCCATCTAGTCTGCCCTTATACTATTTTCTGTATTTTATCTTAGGATGTATATATGTTTATCCCAGGCATGTTTAAATTCAGTTACTGTGGATTTATCTACCACGTCTGCTGGAAGTTTGTTCCAAGGATCTACTACTCTTTCAGTAAAATAATATTTTCTCATGTTGCTTTTGATCTTTCCCCCAACTAACCTCAGATTGTGTCCCCTTGTTCTTGTGTTCACTTTCCTATTAAAAACACTTCCCTCCTGGACCTTATTTAACCCGTTAACATATTTAAATGTTTCGATCATGTCCCCCCTTTTCCTTCTGTCCTCCAGACTATACAGATTGAGTTCATTAAGTCTTTCCTGATACATTTTATGCTTAAGTCCTTCCACCATTCTTGTAGCCCGTCTTTGGACCCGTTCAATTTTGTCAATATCTTTTTGTAGGTGAGGTCTCCAGAACTGAACACAGTATTCCAAATGTGGTCTCACCAGCATTTTATATAGCGGGATCATAATCTCCCTCTTCCTGCTTGTTATACCTCTAGCTATGCAGCCAAGCATCCTACTTGCTTTCCCTACTGCCTGACTGCACTGTTCACCCATTTTGAGACTGTCAGAAATCACTACCCCTAAATGCTTTTCTTCTGAAGTTTTTTCTAACACAGAACTGCCAATACAATACTCAGATTGAGGATTCCTTTTCCCCAAGTGCATTATTTTACATTTGGAAACATTAAACTGCAGTTTCCATTGCTTTGACCATTTATCTAGTAAAGCTAAATCATTTACCATATTACAGACACCTCCAGGAATATCAACCCTGGAGGCGTATGTAATATCAAATAACTGGATTTTCTTATGTGCTGTAATTTATGTAGTTAGTTAAGTGCAAAGACACACGTCTGCCAGGAAAGGGAGGATCAGAGCTTTGAGGAAGCTAGCCTGTTTGTGCCCAATCAGCAAACCAGTCCAGCCAGCCCACCAACCCAACCAGCCAGCCACCCACAGACCAGAAGAAATGTAGTTGAAGTCTTCAATGAAACACAGCAGCAGTAGGAAGTTGTGGAAAAATATATTTACTTCTTTATAATATCTCCGAGACAGTCTCCTGCCGCACGAATCCCAGCAGCCGATTAGGTCCCACACAGTGGGCCTTCTCCGGGTCCCGTCGACCAAACAATGTCGTTTGGCAGGACCCAGGGGAAGAGCCTTCTCTGTGGCGGCCCCGGCCCTCTGGAATCAACTTCCTCTAGAGATTCGAATAGCCCCCACCCTCCTCGCCTTCCGTAAAATGCTCAAGACCCACTTTTTTTGCCAGGCGTGGGGATAATTACCATCTTTCCCCCTTTTTATTATATTTTTGGCCTTACTGCATGATAGATTAGGTTGAATGTGTGTGACTGCATAGCTAGGGGTTTTATTATGTTATTAATGTTTTTTAAATGGATCTAATTTTTTATTGTTAGATTTGTAATGTATTGTATTACTGCTATGCTGTGAGCCGCCGCCCGAGTCTTCAGAGAGGGGCGGCATACAAATATAATAAACTATAACTAACTAACTAACTAACTAACTATACTACTACTACTACTACTGTCTATACTATACATACAATAAACTGGTATCTTACTAGTACCTTGCTACAACTATCTTAGTTCAATAACTTACAGGAACCAACATTTACAGCGTTACATCTTCTTCAAAGCATACTTCCACGAACAGCAACAGCACACAGCTAACAGCGAACAGACAGAGAACTCTTGCCTAGTTAAATGCTTTTCACATAATTGCTACGTTGCTGCATGCTCAACTGCCCCTGAATAGCTCAGCATTCTTACCTGAGGCCTACTTTCTGCATTATGATATTACCTGGGGATTTTTAATTTCTGACAGGGAGAACAAATAACTAGGTCTCCTAGTTTTCATGGACAGTGTTAGGGTTGCAATGGATGCCCTAATTAAATCGTGATCCTTGAACCAAGCTTCCAAACAGTTAAATTGGGGTTTAAAAAAAACTTTAAAAATTTGGGTAGTACCAAATATACTGTCAGGCCGAAGCCTTCATATGGAGTTAGAGTTCAGCCTGACACAACAGAAGGGGGGATGGGAGGGGCAGTGAGTAGTCAGAGAGGAAAGTTACTAGACACCACCAAAGATTCCTTTCTCTGAGCCAAGGTCACTGTTTGTTCTGCCTCAACTGAAGAGGAGAGGAAGTTGATAAGCCCCTGCACACGGACTGGTTCTCGTGATGAACTTGTGGGTGTGGGGATGTAAGATGAACCTTAACCTAGGTGGGATTCTGGGAACTATTCAGAATCAGAATGACAATGGCGTACCAACATGGTTCTGTTAATAAACGAAGCTCTTATTGAGAGAAGTGAACTGGGACTTGGTTTATTTCTCAGGTGCTATTTGGAACACTGACATATACATTACTAAGAGGAAGAGGGGGGAAATTTGAAATTGGATTTGTTTGTTTGTTTTTTTCTTTTAGTTTTTAGTATTAATAGGATATAGGGGTATTTAGCTTTTAATAAAATGTATAAAGGGAGGATGAAGGCACTTTGGCTGAGTGTTTAATAAGTTCAGTTTGCCGATCAGTTTCTGGTCACAATTCAAAATGTTGGTTATGACCTATAAAACCCTACATGGCATCGGACCAGAATATCTCCGGGATCACCTTCTGCCGCATGAATCCCAGCGGCCGATTAGGTCCCACAGAGTTGGCCTTCTCCAGGTCCCATCGACTAAACAATGTCGGCTGGCGGGACCCAGGGGAAGAACCTTCTCTGTGGCGGCCCCGGCCCTCTGGAATCAACTCCCTCCAGAGATTCGAACAGCCCCCACCCTCCTTGCCTTCCGTAAAATGTTGAAGACCCACCTTTGTCGCCAGGCGTGGGGATAATTACCACCCTTTCCCCCCCTTTTTTGTTATGTTTTCAGCCTTACTGTAGGATGGATTAGGTTGAATGTGTATGATTGTACAGTTAGGGATTTTACTATGTTATTAATGTTTTTAAAATTTATTTAATTTTTTTACTATTGGATTTGTAATGCATTGTATCACTGTTATGTTGTGAGCCGCCCCGAGTCTTCGGAGAGGGGCGGCATACAAATCTAATAAATAATAATAATAATAATAAATAAATAAAGTTAGAACTATTGTTTCTACTAAATATCTGAAGAAATATTAATGATGAAATTTAATTCTATGACAATTGGTTCAACTGGATGACAAAACTAGGGGGAAAGAATGAAATACAGTATTTACCAACAAAATATTTTTGTTTTATTGTACTAAAATAGGAGGTGTACTGCATTGATTAATGTCTGTGGAGAGAGGAAAAAAAAATCTATCCCCCACCCCCAAAAAAAGAAATCCAATCATTTATTAGGAGCTCCATGTTGGCATGTACCCAAATGAAGTCAACTCTGATTCTAACTATGATTTACTTCCCTAATCATGACCTGTTTCCGCTTCTCCCCCAGGATGTTTCATCATCACATTCTCCAAGGGAGAAATTTCATAGGCTGTAGAGATCACTCCCCTCCAGCCGCTGTGGGGTAACCCTGGGATACTCTATGTGTAACATGTGATATCTGAAATTGCATATAAATCAGGGGTCACCAACCTGTGGGCCATGGACTATTGCATAGGTGTCGCCACAAGCATTGCAGCCCCACTCACACAAGCAATGGGTGAATCCTGCGCCTCTCACAAAACCATCCCTCTTTCCCACTCCCCCCACTCTGGACCACCAACCAGGAAAGGTTGGAGAACCCGGATAAGACGGAGTGGCTGTGGGTTTTGCCTCCCAAGGACAATTCCATCTGTCCTTCCATTACCCTGGGGGGGGGAATTATTGACCCCCTCGGAGAGGGTCCGCAACTTGGCCGTCCTCCTCAATCCACAGCTCACATTAGAGAACCATCTTTCAGCTGTGGCGAGGGGGGCATTTGCCCAGGTTCGCCTGGTGCACCAGTTGCGGCCCTATTTGGACCGGGACTCACTGCTCACAGTCACTCATGCCCTCATCACCTCGAGGTTCGACTACTGTAATGCTCTCTACATGGGGCTACCTTTGAAAAGTGTTCGGAAACTCCAGATCGTGCAGAATGCAGCTGCGAGAGCAGTCATGGGCATGTTTCATGGGTATGCCCATGTTTCACCAACACTCCGCAGTCTGCATTGGTTGCCGATCAATTTCCGGTCACAATTCAAAGTGTTGGTTATGACCTTTAAAGCCCTTCATGGCACTGGACCAGAATATCTCTGAGACCGTCTGCTGCCGCACGAATCCCAGCGACCGATTAGGTTCCACAGAGTGGGCCTTCTCCGGGTCCCGTCAACTAAACAATGTCGGTTGGCGGGCCCCAGGGGAAGAGCCTTCTCTGTGGCGGCCCCGGCCCTCTGGAACTAACTCCCCCCGGAGATTAGAACTGCCCCTACTCTCCTTGCCTTCCGTAAGCTCCTTAAGACCCACCTTTGTCGTCAGGCATGGGGGAACTGAGACATCTCCCCCGGGCATATACAATTTATGAATGGTATGTCTGGATGTATGTTTGTTTAGAAAATGGGGGTTTTAAAATATTTTTTAAACAGTAATTTAGATTTGTTGTAAATTGTTTTCAGTTTGTTGTGAGCCGCCCCGAGTCTGCGGAGAGGGGTGGCATACAAATATAAATAAATAAATAAATAAATAAATAAATAAATAAATAAATAAATAAATAAATAAATAAATAAATAAACAAACAAACAAACAAACAAACTAACTAACTAACTAACTAACTCCAATCTCAAACATTTTTTTCATACCAATCATTATACAGTGATCCCCCGGTTATTGCGTCCCCGACCATTGCGAACAGGGTAATTCGCGATTTTTCAACCCGGAAGTCAAAACACCATCTGCCCATGCGTGCCCTTTTTTCTATGGGCACGCATGCGTAGATGGTGCCCGGCAGATCAGCTGCTGGGCGGCTTCCCTGGGTCTTCCCCCTCTTGCTGGCGAGAGGGCGAGCAGCGGGCATCAGCAAGGAGTTTCCCCACCGCCCACGCAAACTCCTCGCTGCCGCCCGCCCTTCGCCCGCCCACACCGTTCATTCTCGCGGCCAGAGCGAGCGCGGACAAGCTGTTCGCTGGCGCTAGCTCTCGCCCGCTAGCGAGGAGCCGCCTGCCTGCCCGCTAGCGAGGAGCCGAAGATTGGGGGCGGCGCGACGTCGCCACCGGCATGGGGGGCTTACCAGCACCCCCCGGACCCCCAACCCGGGTTTGGGGGGCTGCTAGGAAGCCCCCCATGCCGGCGGGGACGTTTTAAAACACCCGCGCCACTTTCCAATGAGTCCCGAAGACAACGCGTTTGTCTTCGGGACTCATTGGAAAGTGGCGCGGGTGTTTTAAAACATCCCCGCCGACATGAGGGGCTCACTAGCACACCCCCAAACCCGGGTTGGGGGTTCGGGGGTGTGCTAGCGAGCCTCCCATGTCGGCGGGGATGTTTTAAAACACCCGCGCGACTTTCCAATGAGTCCCGAAGACAAACGCGTTGTCTTCGGGACTCATTGGAAAGTGGCGCGGGTGTTTTAAAACATCCCCGTCGACATGAGGGGCTCGCTAGCACACCCCCAAACCCGGGTTGGGGGTTCGGGGGTGTGCTAGCGAGCCTCCCATGTCGGCGGGGATGTTTTAAAACACCCGCGCGACTTTCCAATGAGTCCCGAAGACAAACGCGTTGTCTTCGGGACTCATTGGAAAGTGGCGCGGGTGTTTTAAAACATCCCCGCCGACATGAGGGGCTCGCTAGCACACCCCCAAACCCGGGTTGGGGGTTCGGGGGTGTGCTAGCAAGCCTCCCATGTCGGCGGGGATGTTTTAAAACACCCGCGCGACTTTCCAATGAGTCCCGAAGACAAACGCGTTGTCTTCGGGACTCATTGGAAAGTGGCGCGGGTGTTTTAAAACATCCCCGCCGACATGAGGGGCTCGCTAGCACACCCCCAAACCCGGGTTGGGGGTTCGGGGGTGTGCTAGCGAGCCTCCCATGTCGGCGGGGATGTTTTAAAACACCCGCGCGACTTTCCAATGAGTCCCGAAGACAAACGCGTTGTCTTCGGGACTCATTGGAAAGTGGCGCGGGTGTTTTAAAACATCCCCGCCGACATGAGGGGCTCGCTAGCACACCCCCAAACCCCCAACCCGGGTTAGGGGAGTGCTAGCGAGCCCCCCATGTCGGCGGGGACGTTTTAAAACACCCGCGCCGCCCCCAATCTTCGGCTCCTCGCTAGCGCTGTGGAAGTAAAAACACCATCTGCACATGCGCAGATGGTGTTTTTACTTCCGCAGCGCTACTTCGCGAAAACCCGCTCGTTGCGGGGGGTCCTGGAACGGAACCCTCGCAAAGAGCGGGGGATCACTGTATATTACTCTACACATACTATAAGAAAGAGTGACTCCTTTCCCAACTCTAATACTGACAAATGACATTTCCTATGCATTTGAATGGGTCTCTTCACAGCCATAAGGACTAGAACCTTTATTTTTTTAAAAGAATACCAAGATTCTCAGGCACCCATATTCTACATTCAAGTAAAGCCTTCTGATACTTCCTTGGGGTGGCAAAGATTACAGTATATTGTATTTTCAATATTCTAAAAAGACAATTTTGCAAAAATATCTCTGTCTACTCAGGACTTATGAAATGCTGAATCCAGGTTAATCTTACATGCAATACCACAAGGAAAGGGAAGGCTTTTAAGTGAATGAGCCAGGCAATTGCTATTCATTTTTTTTCTTTTAAATCAGCTAAAGTGCAGTAGCAATAAATATTGATTCAACTCCTACAGAAGATTGTAATTAAACTTTGTTTAAAAATTCTGCTACTTTAAAGAAAGTGCACAGAGAATAAGGATTTTTCTCAAACATCCTCGGGATTATTTGTTCTTACATCTCCTATCCTCCTTCAACTCAAGCATTATTTTAAAAATCTCACATAGGGGCCATTCCAAAGGCTGTTTAGCTGCCCTGGGGCAGCTTCCAAAATACGCTTTAGATTTTCTTGCGGTACTAGAACCAAACCTGATTAACTGTGGAAACACCAAGGGGCAGACATATTTTGTGAGGGATTATGCAAACCATAGAAACATAGAAGACTGACGGCCGAAAAAGACCTCATGATCCATCTAGCCTGCCCTTATACTATTTCCTGTATTTTTATCTTAGGATGGATATATGTTTATCCCAGGCATGTTTAAATTCAGTTACTGTGGATTTATATAACATGTCTGCTGGAAGTTTGTTCCAAGGATCTACTAAATAATACTAAAATAATATTTTCTCATGTTGCTTTTGATCTTTCCCCCAACTAACTTCAGATTGTGCCCCCTTGTTCTTGTGTTCAATTTCCTATTAAAAACACTTCCCTCCTGGACCTTATTTAACCCTTTAACATATTTAAATGTTTCGATCATGTCCCCCCTTTTCCTTCTGTCCTCCAGACTATACAGATTGAGTTCATTAAGTCTTTCCTGATACGTTTTGTGCTTAAGACCTTCCACCATTCTTGTAGCCCGTCTTTGGACCCATTCAATTTTGTCAATATCTTTTTGTAGGTGAGGTCTCCAGAAATAAACACAGTATTCCAAATGTGGTCTCACCAGCGCTCTATATAGCGGGATCATAATCTCCCTCTTCCTGCTTGTTATACCTCTAGGTATGCACCCAACCATACAACTGCATTATACTGCCCTGAGATGTAATGGTCTCATATTTGGATGATTTTCAAAGAGGACAGGACAAATTTGGGGGCAGGGTAGTGTCTCCGTTACTACTAGTGGATGTCTACCTACTCATTACTCACAGCCAGTAGATTTTAAACGCCAGCTGCAAGGAAGTAACAACTCTGTCATGTTTGTGAGTTTCCTGTACACAGCTGTTTGGCCACCATGAATGCTGGACTAGATGGCCCAATAGGGCTCCTCATGTGATCCATATACAACCATTCCTATTGGTAATCCTGCTCTCTTTCAGGGTAAGTTACATTATGCAGAGCACAAAAAAAGGAATAAATATATAAAAGGTTTGAGAAAAAAGAAAAGGAAACGTAGCTAAATCTACTTCAGGCTGTTGAACTGGCGGCCCACGGGCTGGATTATTATTATTATTATTATTATTATTATTATTATTATTATTAATTAGATTTGTATGCCGCCCCTTTCTGTGGACTCGGGGCGGCTCACAACACAATAAAACAATTCATAACAAATCTAATAATATACAATTTAAAATTTAAAATAGTTAAAAAATCCAATTTTTAAGCAGACATACCTACAAGCATACCATACATAAATTATATAGGCCCGGGGGAGATGTTTCAATTCCCCCATGCCTGACAACAAAGGTGGGTTTTGAGAAGTTTACGAAAGGCAAGGAGGGTAGGGGCAGTTCTAATCTCTGGGGGGAGCTGGTTCCAGAGAGTCGGGGCCGCCACAGAGAAGGCTCTTCCCCTGGGGCCCGCCAAACGACATTGTTTAGTTGATGGGACCCGGAGAAGGCCCACTCTGTGGGACCTAATCGGTCGCTGGGATTCGTGCAGCAGAAGGCGGTCTCGGAGATATTCTGGTCCGATGCCATGAAGGGCTTTATAGGTCATAACCAACACTTTGAATTGTGCCCAGAAATTGATCGGCAACCAATGCAGACTGCGGAGTGTTGGTGTGACATGGGCATATTTGGGAAAGCCCATGATTGCTCTCGCAGCTGCATTCTGCCGATCTGAAGTTTCCGAGGACGCCCAAGTTACGGACCCTCTCTGAGGGGGTCAATAATCCCCCCCCCCCAGGATGATGGACGGACAGATGGAATTGTCCTTGGGAGGCAAAACCCACAGCCACTCCGTCTTATCCGGGTTGATGTGTCACATGCAGGCCACGCCCACCCCAGCTCCACAAAATGGCACGATATGTCATGTAACGTGATTGAGTTTGATACCCATGATCTACTTCATTATGCCTCTCCAGAGCTTTCTAGCTTATTAGCTACATCAAAGCACGACTTTCGTAATTTTCCCCTTTCTCTAGACTCTTTCACTTTTCCTTCATAGATTTGTCTTCATTCTTTCTTTCTATATATGATCAAATAAACTCACTTTATTTCTTTTGTATTGGTCATTTCCTTCTATATTCAGTCCACATTTGAGTTGGCACCTGTACATTTTTGACCCTATCTCGTGTTGTTATATCACATACACTTCTTCACATTTGTTTGTTTGTTTAATTGGATTTCTAGGCCAACCTTCTCCTATGAACTCAGGGCGTCTTACAACATGAATCAAATGCAAACACAAAGTGTGAGAAAACCAATATAATCTAAAAAAAAAAAACAATCTAAAACCTAATCTAGCAACACACATAATCCAAAAATATTCAACTGGCATTCTTTCATAGTCATTGGTCATTGGCCGGAGCATCAGGCAATGCTCAATGGCCCCAGGTCTGCCAGTAAAGATGTGTTTTTAGGGCCTTACAAAATACTCAATATACTTTGCTTTTCCTGACACAATTAACTCTCATTTTTAAATTACAAAATGGAAAGAATCTAGCTTTTATATGCAAACATTTCTCTGTCTTTCAACCAGCAATGATTCTTTGCAACAGGCCACATGTCACTAGTTGTTTGCAAGCACGTGCACACGTTGTATTTTGGTTCTCAATCTATAATATGCTATCATTTACATACATAGTACAAACACATTTAGGCCTCCAACCTGCCCTAACTTTAACATCAAGACAACCATTCCTTATATGTTAACACATTAAGCAATTAAGAAAATGTCATGGTTTCTCAGTTTTACTTCCTGCCCAACTTAAATCATTTGCTAGGCATTTCATTCATTTTTGTGCACCTTTTACTTCCCCAATATCCTACTCTTACCACTTTCAAAAACCAATCCTCTCTTTACTTCTCTACCATCTTTCAAGAGGGTAAACTTAACCTCTTTGCTTCTCATCCCATTGGCACAATGCCTACACCAGTGATGGCGAACCTTTTTTTCCTCGGGTGCCGAAAGAGCGTGGGTGTGCACTATCGTGCATGCACAAGTGCCCACACCCATAATTCAATGCCTGGAGAGCTTCCCCTGCCCCCCCAAAGGCCCTCTGAAGGCAGGAAATGGGCTGTTTCCCAACTTCTGCTGGTCCCAATTGTTAGTACAGGGTACATGTGTGTTATGGATTGCCATTATAAACTGCATATTGTAAACTGTACCAAACGTGTACTTAAAGGGTTAATGTGCACTCAAAGAGTTAACATTTATTTGAAGAGTTAATGTTCAAGGCTATGTCGTCATTGAAGCTATAAAAGCTCATGATTTTGCCCAGTCACTTCCTTGTTACTTTACTTTTGCCTGAGACGGGGGAGTCGTGTCTAAGCTCTGTGCTTGTATACGCTTTGTGCTTTATCTGTATTGTATAAGCTTCGTGCTTTATCTATATTATATTGTAGCTTTGTGCTTGTTATCTATATTCTGTTTTGTTCTGTATTTGCTACGTGCATATTTTGGATTGTTTATATTTTGTTTATATGTAAATAATACTAAGTCTGTGTCTTGGCTTTATCACACATCCATGCTCTATTAAAATTCTCTGCTCGGTATTGTCGAAGGTTTTATAGCATAGCTAACCAAGACAAGCCAACACCAATACACTTGTGTTTCACCCTCCCCAGGCTCCAAAAGCTTCCCTGAAGCTGGGGGAGGGTAAAAATGCCCTCCCCCATCCCCCAAGGCTCTCCGGAAGCCAAAAACACCCTCCCAGAGCCTCTGTATAAACAAAAAAAAAAAAACAGCTAGCAAGCACACACATGCACGTTGGAGCTGAGCTAGGACAATAGCTCACGTGCCAGCAGATATGGCTCTGAGTGCCACCTGTGGCACCCGTGCCATAGGTTTGCCATCACTGGCCTACACTTTCTCCATGGTGACAAGCAAGATAAGAGCGCCCATCTATTTCTCCATCACAAGCAAATAATAGGAACCCAAACAATTTGCGAAGCAAGCAGGGTGCAGCCTTTTTTTAATTGGAGGCCTTACCACTCAGCGGGTGCTCCAGGGATCCCACTGCCAGCAGACGGCACCATTACAGCATTCCTCTCTTCTGTAAGGGTCAACCTCATCTCTAACAGCTGAGCTTCTCGATCATGATCATCTTCTGATTTGTCTGGAAGAGGTTCAGAAAGTTTCAGTGTACACTCAACAACACCTCCAAAGAATACGTCTGCTAAAATTGCAAGGGACCTCATGTCAGAAAATGGCAGCATCTGGGTGGCTTTGTTCCCAGAGATTTAGCAGGCTAGCACTTAAATGGGAGATCATCAAAATTACCAGGGTTGTAGGCTAGATTGGGAAGTCAATAAATATCCACAAACTACCGTATTTTACAGACTATAAGACGCACCAAGACTATAAGATGCACCAAGATTTCAAAGAGGTAAGTAAGTAAAAAAAGGTTTTGTCCTCCCAGCCCCCAGGAGCACTCTGCAAGCCTTCCAAAAACAGTCCTGCTTGTTTGCAAAAAATAGACCTGCTTTTCATTCGTTTTTGCAAAAAATGGGGCACACAGGGGGTTTGGGAAGCCTGCAGAGTGCTCCTCGAGTGGAAGGCAAAAATGCTGCTTTTGCAAAAAACGGCCCATTTTTCGCCCATTTGTTTGCAAAAATGGGTTGGGCAGAGGGCTTGGGAGGCCTGCAGAGTGCTCGTAGGGGCTGAGGGAAGGCAAAAACGCCCAACATTTTCAGCCTTCTTGGGATGGGGGAAGGTGCACCTTATACTCTGAAAAATATGGTACTCGTCTACTATTGCCAAGAAAGCTACTTAGTTGTGTCCATGTAATCAACGGAATCAGGTGTGACTTCAGAACTTATTGATTTTTACTGGAGACCACAAAGCCCTAGTCTTTCACCCTTGCCTTAAACTACAAAGAGAAATTCATATATTGTTTAGGATACTTGGGAGGACTTTTAAAACCCTCTTCAACTGTTGTATTAATACTGATTTGAATAGTCTTCTAAAGTACATACAGGTATGGATAGACGATGCCATGTCAGGTAGTTCCAGTGTGGTCTCTTCTATTCTTACCTGAATGCCTACGGTTCTTTCAGTCCTATATTTATTTTATTTATTGTTAGAGTTGAAAGGGACCATGCAGGTCATCAAGTTCAACCCCCTGCCTGAGCAGGAATCCTAGAGCACCCGAGCCAAGTGGCAGTCCAATCTCCACTTGAAAGTGTCCAGAGTTGGGGAGTTCACAACCTCCGCAGGCAGGTTGTTCCAACGGTTGATCGCTCTGACCGTCAGGAAGTTCTTCCTTACTTCTAGGTTGAATCTCTCCTTGGTCAGCTTCCAGCCATTGTTCCTCGTTCGGCCCTCTGGTGCTCTGGAGAATAGAGTGACCCCCTCCTCTCTCTGGCAACCCCTCATATACCTGTATACAGCTATCATGTCCCCTCTGGCCCTCCTTTTCTCTAGGCTATCCATGTCCAGTTCCCGCAATCTCTTTTTGTAAGTCTTGGTTTCAAGTCCCCTAATCATTTTGGTTGCTCTTTTCTGCACCTTCTCCAGAGTTTCAACGTCTCTTTTGAAGTGTGGTGACCAGAACTGGATGCAGTACTCCAGATGTGGTCTGACCAGGGCGTAGTAGAGTGGTATTAATACTTCCCTGGTTTTGGAGTGTATCCCTCTGTTGATGCAGTTTAGGATGGTGTTGGCTTTTTTGGCCGCTGCTGCACATTGCTGGCTCATGTTTAGTTGATTGTCCACCAAGACTCCGAGGTCTCTTTTGCAGTCGCTACTGCTAAGTGGGGTTTTTCCCAGGCTGTATGTGTGTCTAGGTTTTTTTCTTTACCAAGGTGAAGGACTTTGCTCTTGTCGACATTAAACATCATGTTGTTAGTGTGGGCCCATAGTGTTAATCTGTCCAGATCACCTTGTGTTGAGCAGATAGCCCTGGAGCTGTTCTACGTGCTTACAGTAGTCTGAGTGCAAGGATGAGGATACCCTGAACATCTTTCAGGTTTCTTAGCTTCCCAACAACTTCGGCAGCAATGGAAAATAATAAACGGCTTATGCTTACCAGGCTTTCCCACGAGTTTCTGCAGTTGTTGATCTAGATACTCTTGGTGTTTTGTAAGAACATTTAACCATTTCCTCCGCAGCCTTTCTAGATCTCTATCCTGTAAAGAAATGACATTTAAAAAATAACAAAACATTCAGCAGTGATAGTTTGCTTCTGAATGTGGATGTCTGAACCTATGCATGCAAAATGCTTTGAAACTCAGATCTCAGATCAAAGAAATAGTCACCGAAAGTAAAGCACGCGCACACACACACACACACACACACACACACAAAGCAATGTGCTAAAGGTTCCCTTAGTTGTTCTTGTAAAGCCATAGGTGACCATTGCAGCTTGTGCAACAGTACTGGAACATGAATGTAACACCATATGCCTACAACTACTTATACTGCCTCATTCTGGACTGGTCACAGCTTTCAAGTGTTTTTCAAAGGAAATGATTGTGTAATAATAGTCCAAGCAAGAGCTAAGGAGGATTCAAATTCCTGTGGAGGATCTCTCAATCCAGGAATGAGTACAATTGATACAAAAGAAGGATTATGATAATGCAAAGATCTTCGTCCCCTTCGTCGTTGAAATCTGTTCTTCCAGCATGAACCAGAAGTCTAAAATTCCCAAACTGCTCTTCAGTTGCACTAGGGGTACTGCAACCTGAACTGATATAACAACTGAAGTCCTCCAAATCCACACCCACTTGTTTTGTATATTTTTTATTTATTTTATTTATTTTTTTGTCCAATACACAATGAGAAAAGTGTTCGGAAACTTCAGATCGTGCAGAATGCGGCCGAGAGAGCCATTGTGGGGCTTCCCAGATTTGTCCATGTTACTACAACACTCCGCGGCCTGCACTGGCTGCTGATCAGTTTCCAGTCACAATTCAAAGTGTTGGTTATGACCTATAAAGCCCTGGCATCGGACCAGAATACCTCCGGGACCGCCTGCTGCCGCATGAATCCCAGCGACCAGACAGGTCCCGCCGTCTAGCGGGACCCAGGGGAAGAGCCTTCTCTGTGGTGGCCCTGGCCCTCTGGAATCAGCTCCCCACAGAGATTAGGACTGCCCCCACCCTCCCTGCCTTTCGCCCAACTTTTGAAAACTCATCTATGTCGCCAGGCATGGAGGAATTGATATATCCTTAGCTGCCTTTGACTTTATGGATGGTGTGTTTGGGCTGTTTGACTGTTTTTAATAGGGGTTTTTTAAAGACTGTTTTAACATTGGATTTGTATATGATGTTTTATTGTTGTGAGCCGCTCCGAGTCCTCGGAGAGGGGCAGCATACAAATCTAATATATAGATAATATATTATAATTATTTAATTTATTATTATTATATAATTATTATTACTATTACTATTATTATTTATTAGATTTGTATGCCGCCCTAATCCTCTGAGCCAGACTAGAAGGATATAATGATTGATGGTTTAAAAATTTACCAGAAATCAAGAATCCAACTGACAAGATAAAATTTATATATTTATTAAATTTGTAATTACAGTAATACCTTGTCTTACAAACGCCTCGTCATGCAAACTTTTTGAGATACAAACCCAGGGTTTAAGATTTTTTTGCCTCTTTTTACAAACTATTTTCACCTTACAAACCCACCGCCGCCACTGGGATGCCTCACCTTTGGACTTCCGTTGCCAGCGGAGCATCCGTTTTGGCGCTGCTGGGATTTCCCTGAGGCTCCCCTCCATGGGAAACCCCACTTCTGGACTTCCGTGTTTTTGTGATGCTGCAGGGGAATCCCAGCAGGAGAATCCCAGCAGCACAAAAATGGGCGCTTCACTGGCAATGGAAGTCTGGGGGTGGAGTTTCCCAGCGAGGGGAGCCTCAGTGAAATCACAGCATCGCAAAAACACAGAGGTCCGGAGGTGGGGTTTCGAGGACGTCAGTGTTTTTGCGATGCTGCGATTTCTCTGATGTTCCCTTTGCTGGGAAACCCCACCTCCAAACTTCCATTGCCAGCAAAGTGCTCGTTTTTGCGATGCTGGGATTCCCCTTTTAGCATTGCAAAAACACAGAAGTCCGGAGGTGGGGTTTTCCATGGAGGGGGAATCCCAGCAGCGCAAAAACGGGCGCTTCGGCTGGCAAAAGGGGTGAATTTTGGGCTTGCACGCATTAATCGCTTTTCCATTGATTCCTATGGGAAACATTGTTTCGTCTTACAAACTTTTCACCTTAAGAACCTCATCCTGGAACCAATTAAGTTTGTAAGACAAGGTATCACTGTACTTATTAAATTTATATGCTACCTATCTCACTATCCAAAGCTCTATCCCCATCACATGTTTTCCAAAGCGGTCCACAAGTATAGCCAACACTTTCTCAGTACTATGCCCAGACTTTGTTTTATTCTTACCACATGTTTTTAAAGAAAATTATTTTACTTGACTAATGGCCATAATAAGGCTAATAACTTTTGTTTAGAAAATACAATATTGAATTGAGAGACATAATATAAGTTGATTAGACATTGTTATTTTTTTAATGGAAAAGCTAGATAATTCCAAGAAGATACTCATCTCGACATATTTACCTGATAACTGTCCATGTCATCATCTTCTTCCTATGTAAAAGCCATGAAAAGTCACATAAATTCCAAACTTTTTGCAGCCAAATTTACATCAAACATGCATATATCATGTACAAGGAAAGACTCTAAGTTAATGGATCCACACGGTAGGGAAACACTCTTTTTAAAATGGATTTAATTTTTTATTATTAGATTTGTAATGTATTGTATTACTGCTATGCTGTGAGCCACCCCGAGTCTTCGGAGAGGGGCGGCATACAAATCTAATAAACTGTAACTAACTATAACAGTACACACAGATGCCTGCGACTCAGCACATATCACAACTCTGATGAGCTTAAGGAAATAGGTTCTAATTCACCATTCCATTCTGCATGGCAGTTCTTTTTTCCCCCCTTCTATATACAGTATATGATTTATATCAGTTAAGTGTATTTACAATGGTTTATTCTTATTTAGTTACATGGCTGTCTTTTTCTGTATGCTTAAACTGGTTCATTGCCTAAAGAAGAGAAAAGAAAAGAAAATACCTACTAGTCAACCATTCTGTTGACTTTGCATATTTGAGCAATCTACCATTTGGCCATGTTTATTTGGTTTGCGGATTATTGAGCTATATTTGTTTATGTTAAAGTATATTCATTGTCTTCCGTGCACATAGCTGCTAGGGTGATGTATATTATTTGGTATTCTATCGATAGGTGGTGTGATATTCATTATCTTCCATGTACATAGTTGCTAAGGTGATGTATATTGTTTGGTATTCTATCGATGGGTGGTATGATATACTTGTTTTACATTCCCTATATACGGAAGGGCTGCTTGGTTTGAGTTTTTTTAATTTTGCATATATATTTTCTGCTTCAACCAATTGTACCATTTCCCCCAAGCGTTATAGAAGTCAGATTCATCTTTTTCTTGTAGTTCCATTGTTATTTTAGTCATTTTGGCACACTCCATGACTTTAATTATAAAGGATAAAATTGTGGGGGTTGTTTCCTGTTTCCAATTTTGTGCGTATAGCAATCTGGCGGCAGTAGTAATATGGAGAATTAGGTATCTATCCTTTTTTTGCAAAATTGTTGTCTAGTGATGCCTAGAAGGAAGAGTTCTCGTTTTAGCTTAATTGTTTGAGATGTGATTTTCTCCAAATATCTTTTGATTTCCCCCAAAAAAATTCCTTTGCAGCAGAACAGGTCCATCAAGTTAAATTATAGAGGAGAAGAAATGCAGTAAGCTTATTTGTCCAAGTAATTCAGAATGACCCACTCATTCCAGAAACTGAAACAGAGAAAGTTCCCTTCCAATGATTTATAGATAGACGTTTTTGTCAGTGGATTTGACCTGTATGCATGAGCATACTTAACTGTTTTGGTATGCAACAATAAGAATCTTCTACCTGATAATTCTCATGACTCTTTGGTGACTTGATATTTCTGATCTGCACACAGCCCACTGCTACAGATAAGATGGATTCTTCCATGAGAGGCAATGTTCCAGATTCCTGCACAGATTTCACTTCCACTTGGATTCGGTGTGACTGTCCCTGCATATCCAAAGACAATATAGTATAGTACAGTACAGTATTCCCTCGATTTTCGCAGGTTCGAACTTCGCGAAAAGTCTATCTCTGAATATCTCTGGGACCGCCTTCTGCCGCACGAATCCCAGCGACCGATTAGGTCCCACAGAGTGGGCCTTCTCCGGGTCCCGTCGACTAAACAATGTTGTCTGGCGGGACCCAGGGGAAGAGCCTTCTCTGTGGTGGCTTTGACCCTCTGGAACCAGTTTCCCCCAGAGATTAGGATTGCCCCCACCCTCCTTGCCTTTTGGAAACTCCTTAAAACCCACCTCTGCCATCAGGCATGGGGGAATTGAAACATCTCCCCCTTGCCCATGTAGTTTCTGTGTATGATTCGACTGTGTGCTTGTTTTTTATATATTGGGGTTTTTTTTGGATTTTTTAACCTAAAACTGTAATTTAGATTGCTAAATATTAGATTTGTTACTATGTATTGTTTTTTACCATTGTTGTGAGCCACCCCGAGTCTACGGAGAGGGGCGGCATATAAATCCAATAAATCTAATCTAATCTAATCTATACCACGGTTTTTCAAAAATATTAATTAAAAGATACTTCACGTTTTTTCCCCCCTATACCACGGTTTTCCCCACCCGATGACGTCATATGTCATCGCCAAACTTTCGTCCGCCTTTAATAAATATATTTTTAATAAACTTTAATAAGTAAACATGGTGAGTAATAATCTAAATGGTTGCTAAGGGAATGGGAAATTGTAATTGAGGGGTTTAAAGCGTTAAGGGAAGGCTTGTGATACTGTTCATAGCCAAAAATAGTGTATTTATTTCCGCATCTCTACTTTGTGGAAATTCAACTCGGAACGCATCCCCCTCGAAAATTGAGGGAACACTGTATATAGAAAAAGCAGTATAGGAAGACTAAGGAGTAAGGGCGACCTCTGCTGGCAAAAAGAGGTCTCATCATCTCTTGATCATTCAAACTGATTACTGTAATCAAACCATTTGCCCACTCATTCTGAATTGCTCAGCGGGAGAGAGAACAGCAAATTGAAAACATTGTGTGCATTAAGGCCTCTTCATAAAACACTAAGATCATAAAATTATAAAACTGCCTTACCATGATAGTCAGACAATTAGTTTACCCAGTCCAGCATTCCTTAATTCTGATTAGCATCACTTTCCAAGATCTTCAGCAAAGGCCTTTCCCAACCCAGCTATCTGAATTTGTTTGGAGCACATTGCAACCCAGGCCTCTCTCTGATGTATGTAAACTTGGTGATAAACTATTGAGCTATATCCTCTACTAAGAGCTGATCCTAAGCCTGAAAAATAAAGCACTCACGCACCATTCCTGAAAGTTGAGCATGAAAAACATTCCATTTTCTCGATGAGTGTTCACAATGTATTGGGATTGCAATTTGAAGAATTGGAATGGGCAGAGACTGCTACAAGTAGTAAATGCCCAAAAAATTGAAGGTTCCAGGATGGGGAAAGCTACACTAGAACTACTCTTTAACTAATGGTGTAGGTTTTAGAAAGTACAGATAGAGTAATAGCAACATGTTATGGAGCAACTTGTCTTCCTTGCTCGCATATGCTTATTCATTCATGTGCATGTGATTAATGGCAACTAATCAAAGGAATGGATTCTAAGATAGCGTTCTCATTGGCTGCTTTCACATAATATGCATAACCAAGTACATAACTGTATTAATTCATTTTCCGTATATATACACAAGTATCCCAATTGGTCTTAACTTGCCCAATGCTAATCTTATTGAAGGTTGATGCTAAGATTTCTATTTTGTGCAGATGAATCTAAAAGCTTAGTTAGTCAGATTCACCTAAAGCAGAGGTGTCAAACTCACATTGTTATGGTGGTGTTGCGTGATGTATCGGGACTCCTCCCCCCAATAAACTGGCTATGGGCGTGGCTGGCGCATGAAGCATCCGGCCCGCAGCCTGGAGTTTGATAGCCCTGACCTAGAGGGAAGGCTTCTCCATAAAGCCTTTTCTATAGAAAACTACTTAAAACCTCAGATGATAGAAGACATAGACATTAATTTAAAGTATCTGTTAAGTTACTTCATTTTCATCCATTATACCAATTAATCAAAGAGATGATTAATTGGTATAATGCGGAGAGGGGCGGCATACAAATCTAAATAATAAAAATAAATAATAAATAAAATAAATGTAGAACATTAATGCTGTAATCATGCAAATGATATCAATTATATACATTTTCTAGTCTTGGAAACAACATACAGTGGAACCCCGACATAAGAGCTGCTCTACTTAAGAGCAACTCGAGATAAGAGCTGGGAGGGGAGAGATATTTTTGTTCTACTTACAAGCCCAAATTCGAGATACAAGCGCCAAGGAGCTGTCTCCTGAAGCCAAACGCTAACTTCCGCGTTCGGCTTCAGGAGACAGCTGCGAAGCGGCGCGCGTGTTTTAAAAGGTTGCAGCCGGCCTGGGGGGCTCGGGGGGGGGGGGGGGGTGCTTGCAGCTTTCTTTCTTGCTCTTTTTCTTTCTCTCTTTTACCTTCCCTTCCTCTATTTCTTCTTTTCTTTCTCCTTCCCACCTTCTTCCCTCCCTTCACTCATTCCTCTCTTACTCTCCCCTTTCATAAGTTTCCTTGCTTCCTTCCTCTGTTCCTGTCCCTTCCCCCTTTCTTTCTTTCTTTCTTGCTCTTTTTCTTTCTCTCTTTTACCTTCCCTTCCTCTATTTCTTCTTTTCTTTCTCCTTCCCACCTTCTTCCCTCCCTCCCTCCCTTCACTCATTCCTCTCTTACTCTCCCCTTTCATAAGTTTCCTTGCTTCCTTCCTCTGTTCCTGTCCCTTCCCCCTTTCTTTCTTTCTTTCTTTCTTTCTTTCTTTCTTGCTCTTTTTCTTTCTCTCTTTTACCTTCCCTTCCTCTATTTCTTCTTTTCTTTCTCCTTCCCACCTTCTTCCCTCCCTCCCTCCCTTCACTCATTCCTCTCTTACTCTCCCCTTTCATAAGTTTCCTTGCTTCCTTCCTCTGTTCCTGTCCCTTCCCTCTTTCCTTCCTTCCTTCCCACCCTCCGTCCATTCATTCACCCATTCCTCTCTTGATCGCTTAAAGCCGGTCCCTGGTGCAAAAAGGGTTGGGGACCTCTGTCCTACAGGATTGGGTGGCAGAGAAGTTGAACATATGTAAATTTAAAAGTTTAAGAAAGTTTACAAGTTAAGTGAAAGAAACTTCATTATTCATTTATATGTACATGTACATTTCTTCATTAAAAACATGTCTTTCTGCATAATTTAGACTAACTTTGTGAGTTTTTTGAGGGCTGGAACCAATTAAAATTATTTACATTAATTCCTATGGGGAAAAGTCGTTCGAGATAAGAGCTGCTCGACTTAAGAGCCCAGGTCCGGAACGAATTAAACTCGTATCTCGAGGTACCACTGTACTTTGTTGCTCAGAACAGGAAGTCCAAATTAAAATGTCCAAAACCCAGTTAATGTACGTCCAAGGAATTTGAGATTTTTCTATAGCAATGATGGCCAACCTTTTTTACCTTGGGTGCCGAAAGAGTGTAAGCGCACTCTATCACGCATGCGCGAGTGCCCACACCCATAATTCCCTGCCTGGGGAAGCTGAAAACAACTTCCCCCACCCCCCAGAGGCCCTCTGAAGGCCAGAAACAGCCTGTTTCCCAACTTCTGCTGGACCCAGTAGGCTCATGTTTCATCCTCCCCAGGCTCCAAAGGCTCTGGAAGGTTCCCACGGAGGTTCTCTGGAAGCCAAAAATGCTCTCCCAGAGCCTCTGTGCAAGCCAAAGACCAGCTGGTTGTCCAATTTATTGGAAAGTTAGAAAGCAGAACTTTATTTCTTGTTCTTCCACTGAGTCAGAATATGCTTGTGTTTCTGACTGTTGTAATGCTTTAACCTGTGTTTCTGCTCTCGTTGATAGTATTTGGGGTGATCCCATGAAACCAATTGTTATTATGGAGGACAATGTTTCAGTTACTTTCATATCTGAAACTGAATATGTTGAAGCTTGTTCACGGCACATCGACATAAGATATAAGAATGCAAGAGAATATGTAAAACAAGGATTCGTGAAACTACATTATGTGCCCACAACTGAACAGATTGCTGATGTGCTGAACAAACCACTGCCAGCTGACCAACATGAATACCTCTCCAAGAAAATGTGCCTTATGTGAACCAATGTCACTGATGACTGCAAAAGAAGGGGTGTCACACTGAATATTGCCAGCCTTCAGAGACATTCAGTAATTAAAGAGTTAACTTTGTGTGTCTTTCTAAGATCCTCCTATTATGATGTAATATCCTGCCAAAACTAACATCACTTCCTCCTTCTTCATGCTGAAATTCCATTCTCCTTTTTACCTCTATCATGTGAAGACATATTTGTTTTGTCCCTCGTGACATGTTTTATTTTTCTACTTTTATAATAAAAAGAAATCTTGTTTTTAAACAAATGACTGGCCTCCGCGAGGGTTAATGTTCAAACGGACATTAATCACTTACAAACCGTGACACTGAGCTAGGGAAAGCGCTCATGTGCCAGCAGAGATGGCTCTGCATGCCACCTGTGGCACCCGTGCCATAGATTCGCCATCACTGCACTAGTGTGTGCATGCCCACATCCATGCCCTCCCTGGAAACATAAACACTCCCCTGTCCCCTATACATGCACATAGGCCTCACAACGGACTCCTGAAGACTAGGGATGGGGGAAAACAGCCAAACGGGCCAAGTGGATGTTCGGAAACAAACGCTATTTTTTGCCGTTCCCCTGGCTTCAAAAGGCTTCCTGGAAGCCTAGGGAGAGCAAAAACAGCCAAAAAGAAGGTTTAAAAAAATCAGCTGGCTAGCGCATGTATGCGCACTTGAGCTTACATAGGGCAATGCCTCTCATGCCTTCTGATATGGCTCCGTGTGCCAACTGTGGCATGCGTGCCATAGGTTTGCCATCACGGTTCTATAGAATATCAAGGTGAAGAATTATGTGATGTAAACAAACTTAGTCTCCCTCAGAGGTGTTTAGAACAGCGGAACAAATAATGGGAAGGAAAAATGTGATGTTAAGTAACCTATTCATGCTACCAAAGGAAGAAGTGAGTAGCCTGAACATCTTTTGACAAAAAGCCAAATTCATAGTGTTTACATAGTGAAATCAACCACATCTCTAAAAAAGAGAAGCAACCTGACATTATTGATGGTCTTTACCATCTTACCTGCTTGAGCTGAAAAATGCCACCTGTATGTACATCCTTTGCTGAAGTTACTTCTACTGGGCAGTATTCTCCATTCTCATTGAGTTCCAGAATCTGAATCCATAGCTCCACTTTGCGGGTGACCTCACTCCACCTACCAAAAGACAATTTTTCAGACAAATGAAACACTATGCCTTTTGGAAAAGTGCTCAAAGATTTTACTTTGCTTTGGAAACAGCAAGAGATGTTTGCAAGTATGTTTGCAAGCCGCTCCGAGTCTTCAGAGAGGGGCGGCATACAAATCTAATAAATAATAATAATAAAATAATAATAATAATAATAATAATAATAATAATAATAATAATAATAATAATATAAGGATGCATGTGTGAAAGAGAGGGAGGGGAAGTATATATGGGCAAGAAAGAAAGCAAAAAAGGGAACATATGTGTGTGTGCATGGGAAAAAAACATTACAAAGGGAAATAGTTTCAGTGCAGCTTCACTTCAGTTGGGAAAACACATTTAAGTTTCCCTTGTGGTTACGCCTAAGTTACTTAGAGTATCAAATTTTGCCAACATTTACATTCTGAAAAGAGCTACCTATTGAATTGAGTTGAAAACTACTCCGTTCCTAATATAATAATAGAATCTTGAGATTTTAGAAAGACAGTGATTAAAGAACAGGGGGAAGAGTTGTGGCAGAGTGCAAACAAGAAGGGGGGAAGGTAGTAATGCTCCCCTTATACTCTATGGCCTTTGGGAATAGGTGGGAAGATCAGTAGAAAGTGCACAATTACTAATACAGTGGTACCTCGTGATACGAACATTTCGAGATACGAACCCGGGGTTCGGAAATTTTTTGCCTCTTCTTACGAACTTTTTTCGACTTACGAACCCACCGCAGATCGCAAAATGGCGCTCCACTGGGCGCCGCTGCCCGCCTGTCACCTTCTGAAACAGCCGGGGGGCTTCTCGGCATTCTCCCAAACCCAGAACCTGGAGGTTCGGCAAAAGTTCGGGTTCGGGTTCCGGAGGCCGCCGAGAAGCGCCTGGCTGTTTCAGAAGGTTACAGCCGGGCGGCACTACCCGGCGGAACACCGTTTTTCCAATCGACGGCGGCGTTTTCGGCCGATCTGGAGGCAGAAACGGAGGTGGGGAATCCCAATAGGGAATTCCATGGGCGGAGCTTTGACGTCACGAAGACGTCCTTCCTGGAGGCCACGTTTCGGGAGAACGGCGAGAAGCCCCCCGGCTGTTTCAGAAGGCGACAGGCGGGCGGCGGCACTTCTCGGCGGCCTCCCGAACCCGAAAAGTTCGGCAAAAGTTTGGGTTCGGGTTCGGGAGAATGCCGAGAAGCCTCCTGGCTGTTTTAAAAGGTGACAGCTGGGCGGTGGCACCCAGCGGAGCGCCATTTTGCGATTTCCCCCCCCCCTTGCACGCATTAATCGCTTTTACATTGTTTCCTATGGAAAACATTGTTTCGTGTTACAAACTTTTCGCCTTACGAACCTCCTTCCGGAACTAATTAGGTTCGTAAGACAAGGTATTACTCTATTTTGCTTATACATTTTCTCTTCTGTTTTCTACAGAGTTTTCCCTCATAAGTTTTAAATGTGTTGAGCATCTCTTTTACCTGTCTCGGAGGCTCCGTGTTTTGGCTTGAATTATTCCTAAATCCCACAGTGCTGGGTTTTTGCGAGAATCACACTGCTTGTGTCCGTATACGTCAATAGCCAGAGCACCATCAGAAACATATTCCATAAAATCTTCAGTGACATTGACTAAGAATTCCTAGTCAGAAGAGGATTAAAATGATAACGCATCATTCATTTCCTTCCCTATAGATGTAACATATAGATGCTGAAATACGGGAGCAAACAGTTAGCATACATTAATCCCAACAGAATACCTGAACTGGAACAGTCAACAGCTGAGATATGCAACTTTAACAGAAAGCTTAAATCATTATGATAAATGGAGTACCAGAAGGATCTAGAGAGCAATTTAGAAAGCTTTATGCTTGGAATCCTGAAGCAAACCACAGGGGGAAACATAGCAAAATTAATGGAAGGAATTTGCTGTCCTACTTTTAGAGATTTATTATTGCTTTTCATTATGATGAATTCATTTCTCTCTTCCATGTGATGTTGCCTGATTGTACAGCTTCGACAGGCAATTAACCAGCAGTCTTTTGGAAAAGATTATATATCCATATAGAAAGTTCCAAGTTGTTAGAGAATATATTATCAAGAATATTTTACCATGATAGATAGATAGATAGATAGACAGACAGACAGACAGACAGACAGACAGACAGACAGACAGACAGACAGACAAGATAGATAGATGATAGATAGACAGACAGACAGACAAGATAGATAGATGATAGATGGACAGACAGACAGACAAGATAGATAGATAGATAGATAGATAGATAGATGATAGATGATAGATAGATAGATGATAGATAGATAGATAGATAGATAGATAGATAGATAGATAGATAGATAGATAGATAGATAGATGTAGACAGACAGACAGACACAGGCAGACAGATAGAAACATACAATATATTACTTGGTAATATACATTCTATTACAACTTGGAGCTTTCAATATGTGGAGATACTGTTTTTATCAGTTTCCTGAACCTGCTGTCTTCAAGAAGGTGTGGTGGAGAATGCAATGTTACGCACGGAAAGGGTACCAGTCTAAATCACGCCAAGAATCACTTTCAACAATCTGAATCTGTTGGGTTTTATGATCAGTGCCAGAAGCAGCCGATATGTAGTTGGACAGCATTAAGAACACCGCTATGTGAGTGCTGTTATTAATTTAAACTCTTTTTAAAGGGATAGGAACAGTATTTTAAAAGTGCCGGAATAAAGGAAGAGAGAGAGAGCTCGTATTGTTCAACAATATACTGAATTATAATTTGTTTTATAATGCTTTTCTATTTTTTTTACTTAGGGATGTTTTAAAATTAAAAAAATCAAAATATTTCAATTTTATAAGTCATCATAAGAATTGATTTCAGTTTTAAGGGCATGGTATGCATGCTTTAGACCGGGGTATCAAACTCGAGGTCTGTGAACTGAATCTGGTCCATGGGGTACTTAGAAGCGGCCTTCGAGACCACCCTGGACCGGCCCATAGGGCTTCTGCAGTGAAACCAGAGTTTGAAAGGGCTGCATGCAGCCCTCCCAAGCTCTGTTTTTGGCTGCAATGGCCTCCTACAGCATTCTGCAAGAGGAAGCGGAGCTCAGGAGCACCATGCACAGCCTTCTCAAGCTCTGTTTTAGGTCGCAATGGCCTCCTGTAGCGCTCTGCCAGCAAAAAAAAGAGTTCAGGAGGGCCACACATGGGCTCCTGAGCTCCGTTTTTGCTGGCAGAGCACTAGAGGAGGCCATCACAGCCAAAAATGAAGGCTGGGAGGCGTGCCCCCAACATGAATGACATCGAAGTGGCCATGCCCAAGCTGGCCTTGCCCACTCATCTTCCTAGGATCAAACACAACCCTGATGCAGCCCTCAATGTAATCGACTTTGACACCCCTGCTTGAGACTGTATAAAGGAGGCTTAAAGAACTTGCTTACGTTAGAAAAACTGTTGTGGAAAAAAGGGAGGGAACCGAGTGCTTGAGACAGGCTTTTCCAGAATAGCCTTTTGTACTTTTAAGAGTCCCCAGAAGAAAAATGATCCCTGGAAAACACTGTAGCTCAGCAAATAAGAGACAGTCAGCCTGATTCACAGATAGCACATGTTTCCCAGGGGTAGACATTTGTTAAGTGGGACAATCATATTATCTTACTCTGCTGTCTTTCCTATTGTTTCTGGTTTGTTCCAAGATGCAATGCAAAATGCTGGTTTAGGTTTCTAAAGCTCTAAATGGTTGGGACTTTCTTATCTGAAGAGTCACACCCTCTCTCGTTTTCTACCTGGACTTTGGTCCTCCGTAGAATCCTACAACGAAATTCAGAGGGTGTCCACAAAGGAAAAAGGCATTTCTTCCAATGCTTGGTTATTAAAAAAAATAAATTTTCCTACAGCCTAGTTTGTACTTTTTGCAGTGAACATTTCATTTTCCCTTTATTTCAGGCTTATTTATTTTTGATATAGATATTTTTAAAGAACTTTCAAACTCATCAAGATCCTGATAATTTTGAATTTCTAGAGTTTCAAAATTCTATGTACATGATTTTTTAAAAAATTAAGGGTATTTCATGATTTCTTAGTTTTCAACATTTCTGCCAATGGTTATAAGTACTTTTTGATTAAAAAAATATTTTAACTCCTAATGGAAGTGATCCAGAGAATTCCAATTATGTGACATGCTAGCAATATTCTAAATAAATAAGTAGAGTGTATATATATATATAAAGTCTAAATATGTAGATCATATATATATACATATATATATATATATATATATATATATATATATATATATATATTTGTTTTCGTAAATTTTCACGGGTATATGTATGTAGATTGTTCTGAGTTCGGGTTTTGCCCTGTGTAATTCATATGCAAAACATTACACAGGGCAAAACCCGAACTCAGAACAATCTACATATATATATATATATATATATATATATAAGCTTCGTGCTGTTGTAAAATGGAATGTTTGCAACTGTCATTTCTTCCTAGTATATAGTGTGGGGGTGGAGATTTGCTTTGAATGTAGCAAATAGATTGGGTGATTATGTTTCAGTGATCTGATTGGTTGGTGTAATCATAATTATTAGAAGGATTGACATGGTGATTTTTATGAAGTGTTTTTTGTTTAAGGCTGGTTTCCAAATTTCCAAATTCCAAATTCATAATTATTAGAAGGATTGACATGGTGATTTTTATGAGGTGTTTTTTTGTTTAAGGCTGGTTTCCAAATTTCTGGTAGGCGGGACGTGTCATCTCTTTTATTTATGCAAAGGGGGCTCCTCTCAATTTCTATGGCTTCTAGAGCAATTCTTCTATATAAATTCTCTGTTTTGTGAAGTAATTTAGTTTTTTCAAAGTCAATTTCGTGCCCTGTTTTTTTAATGTGCTGGACAAGGGAGGAAGTCTTTTCTTCTTTTTTAACTGCATTCACATGTTCTGCAATATATGCAATATATGTGTGTGTGTGTCACATGTTTTTTGCTGAATTTGAAAATTAAGGGAGGCTAGGATAGATCTATTTCGGCCTTATTATATATTATATATATAATGTCTAAATAAGTAGAGCATATATATAATGTCTAGCCTAATACATGCTAGAAAAAAGAGAGAGATTTGGAGCAATGTCACTTTAAGTCACTAATCCTGATATTCAGTCATTAGCTGTATGCCTATTGAGATCATATTTCCAATCTTGGTTACAGGTAAATATAAACAATACCAACCAAAAATGTGACAATGCAGGATTATAATTCATTATGAACATACATGACAACATTCTTAAGATAACAATCGGTTTAGAACTGGCATATGAATATAATAAATTATTTAGATGCAAAAAACCAGTAACTTTCATTTGAATGTTGTACTAAGCTACCTCTATTTGGTTTTTATGTTTCAAAGAATGGGCTGCTAAGCATTCCCATTTTATTACTAATAGCAGAATTTCAAGTTTAAGATGAGACACATGCCATACGTTTCAGAGCATAAGATGTACTCCCCGACCCCCACAAAAGAGAGTGGAAATGTTGGTGCATCTTATATATTGAATACAGCCATTTTTGGCCTCCTGAAACCCTGCCCTGCGCATCCTATTTTTGCAAAAAAACCAGGCTGTTTTTCGCAAAACTGGGATGCGCAGAAGTTTTGGGAGGCCTATAGAGGCCAGTTTGGGAGCTGCGCAGGGCAAAAACACAAAGTGTGCATAGTTCGGAAGGCGAAAAACGGGTCCGTTTTTTTTGCAAAAATGGGAAAGGGGGGCACAGAGGGTTTGGGAGGCTTGCAGAATGCTCCTGGGGGTTGGGCAAGGCAAAAACGCAAAGCATGGGGGGAATTTGGAAAACAAAAAACAGGTGGGGTTTTTTTTGCCAAAACGGGGCACAGAGAGAGTTTGGGAAGCTTGCAGAGTACTCCTCGGGGGTGGGGAGTGCAAAAAGGTGATGGGGGATTTGGGAGGCCAAAAATGGCTCTGTTTTTCACTGAAATGGGATGTGCAGAGGGTTTGGGAGGCCTGCAGAGAGTGCTCCTGGGGGGCCGGGAAAATTCCCCCCCCCCCCTGTTTTGAAATTTTGGTGTGTCTTATACTCTGGTGTATCTTATAGTCCAGTGATGGTGAAACATTTTTTCCTTGGGTCCCAAAAGAGTATGCATGCACGCTATCACACACGTGCAAGTGCCTACACCCAAAATTCAATGCCTGGGTATGGCAAAAACACCTCCCCCCCGGAGGCTCTCTGGAGGCTGGAAATGGCCTGTTTCTCAAGTTATGGTGGGCACAGTAGGCTCGTGTTTCACCCTCTCTAGGCTCCAAAGGCTTCCCTGGAGCTGAGATAGGGTAAAATGCTCTACCTCATACCCCAGAGGCTCCCCTGAAGACAAAAACATCCTCCCAGAGCCTCTGTGGGAGCCAAAAATCAGCTGGCACACACATGCATATTGGAGCTGAGTTAGGGCAACGGCTCATGTGCCAGCCAATATGGCTTCATGTGCCACCTGTGGCACCCGTGCCATAGGTTCACCATCACTGTTATAGTAATACCCAGTCGGGATTATTAAAATCATGATTCATCAAACAGTCCACAATGACCTGGATCAGCTGTAATCTATATTATAATATGTGCGTCAACATCATATATCATTATAGCTCAGTATCATTTCAGAATTAGACTAGGAAGAAAACATTTTGCCCAGCCCTCCTAGCAAGCACTTTAATCATCAATGTAAACAATTACATTGCAATGATCGAAGACAACCATGCACCGTGGTTCCTTGCTGACGGGAGACAAAGAAGGATCCATTTCAGGGGCAACGATCACAGGTTCCGGCTGGTCCCAGAAAGAATACTTGCAGAACACAAAATTGGAGAGATGATGAGGCAACCCAGTTGCTTGAAGGATTTTAATCTAGGGGATTAAAAGGGGCACATATAGATACAGAAGTCAGTATAATAAATAATCAATAGGGCGCATTCAATAACAGTTCAATATATCTTTACAGGAATGGCTTGTTCATACTATAATAAAAAAGCAAAAAATTGTGATTTGATGTTAATGCCTTAGTTTACTGTAATAGATTGGGAAGTCAACGCTTCTTTTTTTCTTCTTGTTATCTTTCCTCACTTCTTTCCCTCCACCCCTACTGCTTTTCTATTTTCTTTGTATTTTGTATTTTACAATAAATAAATGTACATTATTACATTTCAATGAAAAATACTGATGACATAATAACAGTTCAATATAAAATGAAGCATAGCTAGTTTGTTCAGACTGATGTCTTATCGCAGTGGTGAAATCTATTTTTCTGCGCATGGCTTGGTGAGTATAGCTTGGTGGGCATAGCAGGGGAAGGATATTGCAAAATCTCCATTCCCACCCCACTCTAGGGCCAGCCAGAAGTGGTATTTGCCGGTTCTCCGAACTTCTCAAAGTTTTCACTACCAGTTATCTAGAACCTGTTAGAACCTGCTGGATTTCATCCCTGATCTGCCTTATAAAACCAGAAGCTTCCATAACAGGCAGTATTTATCTAAAATATGTCTTAAATTATGTCTTGAAATAAACATTTCCACCAGGTGTCAGCATAGGAACAGATTTGACCTGTTTTCAAAGCTTCATTCACTATAAAACAGAAACTAAACCAGGAGACTAGATTTGTTCCAATACAAATACATTTTATTGCTCCAATACATATTTGTCTTTGTGACCGTTGGAAAAAAACCCGGTAAAAGTTATGTACTTTGAGCTACCAAACTCTCGGTTTAAACAAAACCTCTACAATAAAATGAATACATTTCACATTCAAATGCTTTGGCCTCACAGCTCTATCAGTTATATATAAAACTAACTTAGGCCACACTTTCTCCAGTTCTCCATGGATAATATGTTCTTCCAATATATTACACAATATGCATCAGCCCTAGCCAGCACACTCAGTGGCCACAATTGCTTTTTTAAAGTCAGAATGGCCTCCAGTCAACTATAGTTTCCTTAGCAAGTTTTCAGAAGTGGTTTGCTGCTGCCTCCTTCCTAGGACTGAGAGGAGGACTGGTCTGAGGTCAGTGAGTTGACTTCACGCTTAAGGTTGGACTAGAACTCAGGCCCTTAATATGGTTTCTTGCCTAATACTTTAAGCATGATCCCGCTATATAGAGTGCTGGTGAGACCACATTTGGAATACTGTGTTCAGTTCTGGAGACCTCACCTACAAAAAGATATTGACAAAATTGAACGGGTCCAAAGACGGGCTGCAAGAATGGTGGAAGGTCTTAAGCATAAAACGTATCAGGAAAGACTTAATGAACTCAATCTGTATAGTCTGGAGGACAGAAGGAAAAGGGGGGGACATGATCGAAACATTTAAATATATTAAAGGGTTAAATAAGGTCCAGGAGGGAAGTGTTTTTAATAGGAAAGTGAACACAAGAACAAGGGGACACAATCTGAAGTTAGTTGTGGGAAAGATCAAAAGCAACATGAGAAAATATTATTTTACTGAAAGAGTAGTAGATCCTTGGAACAAACTTCCAGCAGACGTGGTTGATAAATCCACAGTAACTGAATTTAAACATGCCTGGGATAAACATAAATCCATCCTATGATAAAATACAGAAAATAGTATAAGGGCAGACTAGATGGATCATGAGGTCTTTTTCTGCTGTCAGTCTTCTATATTTCTATTACACCAGGGGTGTCAAACCTAAGGCCTGTGGAGCTGTCCTGGATACAGCGAATAACCAGCCCACCAGGCAGGGGTTGCTACTTACCGCCGTTACCTGTGCAATGCACATGTAGCTTCAGGTCGGCGGTGTGCATGCGTGTCTCAGCAATATTTTGCAGGAAGCAAAATCTCGCGAGAGAACGTGAGCCTGTGTGAGATTTTGGTGATTTTTTGCTTTCATGCATGCGCAGAAGAAAAAAAATTGCCAAAATCTCATGAGCGCATTTGTCCCCTCACGAGATTTTGCGCATGCACAGAAGCAAAATTTCACTGGGACGCACCATTCTTGTAGCCCATCTTTGGACCCGTTCAATTTTGTCAATATCTTTTTGTAGGTGAGGTCTCCAGAACTGAACACAGTACTCCAAATGTGGTCTCACCAGCGCTCTATATAGCAGGATCATGCTTAAAGTATTAGGCAACAAACCATATTAAGGCATGCCGGAGATGCAGAGATACGCACGCAGATCCATTTTTGCTACCAGTGTGCAGTGTGGTGTGTATTGGGTAGTAACCTGATACTGCAGCCCATGGTACTTCTGCCAACAAAAATGGAGCTCGGGAGGGCCAACTGCGGCCAAAACCAAAGCTTGGTTTTCACTTGCAGGAGGCCGTTGCAGCTGAAAACGGAGCTCAGGAGCTGTTTTCACTGGTAAAGCGCTCAGGTCACCACAGGAACCCCCCCACATGAGTGACCTTGACCTGGCCACACCCACACAACCCTGATGCAGCCCTCAATGAAACTGAATTTGACACTCCTGCATTACATCAAACCGACTCTCCACAATAACTCCGAGACCGCCTTCTGCCGCACGAATCCCAGCGACCGATTAGGTCCCACAGAGTGGGCCTTCTCCGGGTCCCGTCAACTAAACAATGTCGGTTGGCGGGCCCCAGGGGAAGAGCCTTCTATGTGGCGGCCCCGACTCTCTGGAACCAACTCCCCCCAGAGATTAGAACTGCCCCTACTCTCCCTGCCTTTCGTAAACTCCTTAAAACCCACCTTTGTCGTCAGGCATGGGGGAACTGAATCACCTCCCCCGGGCATGTACAATTTATGCATGGTATGTTTGTGTGTATGTTTGTTTAGTAAATGGGTTTTTTTAAATATTTTAAATTATATTTAGATTTGCCATGAATTGTTGTATCCTGCTGTGAGCCGCCCCGAGTCTGCGGAGAGGGGCGGCATACAAATCTAAATAAATAAATAATAAATAAATAAATAAATAAAAGTAAATTTGTAATCCAAAGAGCACACAGTTCAGGACAGGCAGGATTTTCTCTGCGAAGCTGTTTTATTTTGGAAAAGCAAAATTAGGAGAACTCACCATGCACACTAACTTGTGCTCCTGCAGATCATGCTCAAAGCAGCCCTCCACGCTGTCATCGCCTCCTGCAATTCTCTCCCCGATGTCTCCACTCACACGTACCACTTCAACATGCAAGCGACCTGCTACCTGATAAGGCACAAATCCCAGAAAAAGGAGGGGTAAAGTCCTTGGAAGCAAATAAAACTACATTACTGGAAATAAAATATTCATTAGCAAAACTCTCATCAAACCCCGTTGCCCCAAAAAGCGATACATATTTTTCAGAGGGATTCAAAAGTTTTCCACTGTTCTGCCTCAGGAAATACTGGCCTTCAATTTTCATTTTTCTCTTGGGCTTTTTAAGATCTATAATTTAATGTCTGTAGTCTACTTTAAATTCTGGGGCTGCAAGCTCTTTTTAGCCCTGATAAATTTTGTTGCTATGAATTTATCTGAGCTGTTGCCCTGCACTTGGTTTGAAATGATTTATTGGGATGCCTTTTGCAGTATTATATTTTGAAGTGATTGTTTAGTGCTGGGAGGGGGGAATCACTCTATCATGTATTTATCTTATGCAAAAAATTAAAAGTAAAAATTGGGCATGCCGTTCTGCATGTAACTTCCTATGCCCTGAGCTGGGAGATGTGGCACCAACCAAGTGATGCAAATATTCATGTTGTACATATTCCAAGAAGAGGCAGACAATTATCAGGGCATTAGTCCTCTCTGAGAGTCCAGCGGAGAAGCAAATGGTAATAAACTGGGAAAAGTAATCTCTTCTTTCTTCTATTTCAACTTCAAGGATCATACAGCTCAGTGATAATATCAGAGATGTTGAGAGAAATTGTCCTTCAAGGTAGGTTTTCCTTAAAAGGAGCTTGTTTGTTTTAAAAGCATTTCTAGACTGCCTCACTCCCAGTGAATGCTGGATCGCAAACAACGGAATAATAACAATGCAATTGAAACCTCCTGATATATATATATATATTAAAACCATCATGGGTCCTTCACTCAGTCTGGCCAAAGGCACAATGAAGTAACAGAGTAACAGTGGAACTCATTACCGGACTCCATAGTGTCATCCCCAAACCCCCAACACTTTACCCTTAGATTATCTATGGTTGACCTATCCAGATTCCTAAGAGGTCAGTAAGGGGTGAGTACAAGTGCACTAGAGTGCCTTCCTTCCCCTGTCCTATTGCTCTCCTATATCTCCTATACCAGGGGTAGGGAACGTTGGCTCTTCTGTGACTTGTGGACTTCAACTCCCAGAATTCCTGAGCTAGCATGATTGGCTCAGGAATTCTGGGAGTTGAAGTCCACAAGTCATAGAAGAGCCAACGTTCCCTACCCCTGTCCTATACCTTTCTTCTATTCCTATATCTCTTCTTCTATTCTTTCATTGATATGTTCTATTATTATAACTTCTTTTCTATTATCTCTTCAATATATTTTACTATGAGTATCTTCTCTATAACCTTCATCATGTATTTACTATGTGTATATAGATATATACCGTACCCACTAAAACCCTCATTGTGTATTGGACAAAATAAAAAAATAAAAAATAAAAGGGTAGGAAGGGACGTTGAAGGTCTTCTAGTCCAACCCCTGCTCAGGCAGGAAACCCTTTATCATTGCAGACAAATGATTGTCCAATCTTTTATTAAAAATGTGCAGTGTTGGAGCATTCACAACTTCTAGAAACAAGTTGTTCTACTGATTAATTATCAGGAAATTTCTCCTTAGTTCTAGGTTGATCATCTCTTTGATAAATCACCATCCATTATTTCTTGTCCTGCCCTCAGGTGCTTTGGAGAATAGGTTGATTGGCTTCCTTTGTCTTTGTGGTGATCCCTTAAGATTGTCAAGAGTGGGACCTGCAGATACTTTGGGGACAGTGGGAGGTGGTAGAGCTTCCAAAAATCCGAAGGATTGTTGCCTACTCTGTATCCACTACTAAAAAAAGGGGGAGACTCTCAGCAGGTTCTCTAATGACCATTTTGCAATCATACTCTCTCCACCTAAAAATACATTAAACGAATGAAAAAACCCCACAAGAGTGAACGTTTAACACTACATAAACCTACATAATGAGATTAATAACTGAATTCTATATGTGAAGTAGTTGTGGAGATGAAGGATGATTCCTTCATCTGCATTTCCACTTGCTGTAGGAATGATATGGTGCAGGAACAGGTTTATCAGTTTAATGAGAACTAGACATACAGTCTTCTCCAGTTCTGGTTTTCTGGTATTTTCTTTTCTTTTCTTTCTCTAGTTCTTTCTTTTCTTATCAACATGGGTCCTATAGGAGATCTGTGCTTAGCCCAGAGTCAAAAATCAACACTGCCATGCCTGCCTGTTTATACAGTTTACATAATTGTCAAATCAATTTCTCCCAGGAAAAACTCAGGGGGCAAACTGGGAAGAAAATTAGGAAGAATTAAAAAAGAATTAAATGCAACTGCCTATATTCGAGGCATATATGTCAAAAGATAGAGAATCAATAGTAACTGTGCATAGAGCAATGATTCTGAAATAAGTAACTGAGTAATTATGTGACCAGATAATGATTAATAATTGATTGTGTAGAAAGATACCTCTCCTTTCTGATTGATGATGGGCACAGCATACTGCAGCTTCACGTCATGAAAGAGACATTCAAGGAAGACATTGGCGACTCCAATGAGGCTGTGGTTCTTTTGTTCATCATAAAAAGGATCTGCTCGCCGAAAATAAGACCTCATAACCTTGAGTTGAATAGAAGGGAAAAAAGAGTGAACAACCAACTAGACAATGTCGCTTGGCAGGGTCTAGGGGAAGAGCCTTCTCTGTGGGGGCCCCAGCCCTCTGGAATTAGCTCCCCCCGAAGATTTGCACTGCCCCCACCCTCCTTGCCTCCTGCAAGAGTCTTAAGACTCATTTATGCCACCAGGCTTGGGGAGATTAGATCTTAGCCCCTGGCCAACGAATGATTCTATGTTTGTTGTTTGAATGGATATGATTGATTTTTAATATAACCGGGGATTTTAGATAGTTTATGTAGTTTTAATTAATTGGATTTAGCTTATTGTATCCTACTGTTCCTTTCACATGTTGTAAGCTGCCCCGAGTCCTCGGAGAGGGGCGGCATATAAATCAATCAATCACACAAATAAACAAACAGACAAATAAATAAATGTGTCATGATTAGATCCTCTTATGACAAAAGTTCATTTTGGTAGGGAGAATCATGTTTTGCCTTGTAACAGACATCTTAATAAGTGAGAAAGACCCATTCTCTTTCTTACCAGTTCATTTTCAGTCACCTTAATATGATGTCTGTAACATGATTTAATCCAGCCCTCCACAATGATAGGCCTTTCAGAGTAAAGACCATGCTAGAGGGAAATTCAAGGAGGACAAATTTATTTATTGATCGATTTTATTCAACCTCTGTGCCGCCCATTTCTGAAGGACTCAGGGCAGCTTACAACAATATAATAAAAATACAAATACAATAAAAAAGTAGTCAAATATAAATATCTAAAACTATAAACCCCAGTTAAAAACCCACAACTCAAACAATCCAATCAACACATGTACATGTCATTCAATACAATTCGGCCATGACAGATGTCAAATTGTTGACAAGACTGATTTAATCAACTGTGAGCATTGCACAGGAAGGCATACCGAAGGCAGCTGCCTAGCCCCCATTAAGTCATGTGATTTGTTTTTGCCTTAGCCCAATCACAACCCACATTCTATTAATAATCACAAGCCAGATTCTATTTACAATCCAGAAATAGTTCACTGTAGCTATTTTAGGAAACCAGGTTATGAACCCATTCAGAGAGGATTGCAGGTGTGTATAAAACTAGAATAGAATATTTTATTTGACCAAGTGTGATGAGACGCACAAGGAACTTGTCTCTGGTGCAGAAGCTCTCAGTATACATGCAAAACAACAGAATAATAATAATCATCATAGTACCACCAGTAAATGGGGGTAGTAAGGAGGTAGGGATAACAACAACAACAACAACAACAGAGTTGGAAGGGACCTTGGAGGTCTTCTAGTCCAACCCCATGCTTAGGCAGGAAACCCTAATACTACAGCCATACAACATACTGTGAGAAGAGAAATATATCCATTGGAAAGTTGTAGGTAATAAGGCCTAGGAGTGAGCTTGTAGGCCTCACTGAATCAAAGTTTTAAACAAACATAAAATGTACTAGACATATTTCTAATGTGCTGACTTGTATGCTGCATTTTCTGCAAAGTATGTACAGTGGTACCTCTACCACTCTACGACCAGGTGATCAGGTTCTTAAGTAGGAAAGTTTGTAAGAAGAAGCAATTTTTCCCATAGGAATCAATGTAAAAGCAAATAATGTGTGTGATCAGGGAAACCACAGGGAGGGCCCTGTTTCCTCCCAGGAGATTCCTAGAGAGGGCCCATGGAGGCTTCTCCCTGCCCTTTCTGGTAACAGTTTTGGAGGCTCGGGTTTGTAAGTGGAAAATGGTTCTTGAGAAGAGGCAAAAAAATCTTGAATACCTGGTTCCTATCTAAAAAAGTTCGTAAGTAGAGGCGTTCTTAGGTAGAGGTACCACTGTACTTGTAGGCTGTCCCCTGATACCGCCAGATGACATCACTAGAAGATGTCTGGAAAGAAGATGTCTAGAAGAGTGAGAAAAATCCACAGGGATGACTCATACCCTGGTCAGCACTTCTTTATTCTCCTGCCATCGGGACGGAGATATAGAAGCATAGGCAGCCATACAAGCAGGCTGAAGAACCTTTTTTGTTTTTTTATTAGAATTTTCCCATGACAATGGGTCAATATCCATAGACAATAGGTAGTACTGTGAGAATTGGATGTTTAGCAGAGTGATGGCATGAGGAAAATACCTCAAAATACCTCATCAAAAAACAACTGTGTCCTAGTTGTTTTGGCATGCAATATCCTGTAGCAGCGTCCTGAGGGGAGGAGTTGACACACTTTAATTCCAGGGTGTGAGGGGTGTGTAATTATTTTCTCAGCCCACCTTCTGACCTGTGCAAAACACAGGTGCCTTCCTTTCTTGTATTCAACAATCAGGCAGAAGGGGAGAAAAATTCTACCTGAGAGTTTGAAAAGTTGCCAGACCAGAAAATATATATATTCAGCCCACCCCCTTTCAATTTGCTCAGTAGACCATGGAGAGAAGACAGAAAATAGAGGAAGAAAAAAAAGGGGGTTGGGTTATTTCCTTTAAGGCTTGCTTTATTGTGTTACTGTGTTATTATAACTGAAATATATTTAAAGACAAGAGTTCGTGGGACAAGAGTTCACCACAGAATTAAAGAATTAAAAGAAAAAAAGTTCAAACTTCTGATGGCCCTACTTAAAAGCCACATATAATGTTATTTTGGTTCAGTCTATGTAATTATTTTTGGAACTTCAAAGATACAGCAATTATTTATGGAAAAGCACACACTCTCATAAAACAAAATCATAGTGCGATTTAGGATAGTTCTCTTTGTAGAATAGAGATAAAAAAACTGCCTCATATGGCTTTGGGGCAAGATAAGTCAAAGATAAATATTTCCTTTGCAAACTGAACATGTCACATGAAAGATAAGTATAAATGCTGCGGTGAAACTGATCCTTCTCCCTTCATGTTCATTATCTCTGTTGATATGGTTTGACAATGTTTACATGCATGTATGCGGTAGCTGAGTGGGTAAGGGGATGGCCACTTTTAAAGGATGACATGATGGTCAAGCCTATAGGACCTTTGACATTTTTTCACCTTCAAAGAACCTAATGCCAATATGAAGTTCATTCTCAGGGTATAACTGGGTAACTTTGTGGCCAATAACACAGGAGAAGCAAACAATAATCTAGGCTTTCCTAGTTTACAAGTCTGCTTCCTCCCAGCAATACAAAAGCGAAATGATGGTTTTATCACTTCTCTTAATATAGTCATCCTGCCTAACTTTGGGACAAAAAAAATCTCTTTTAAGGACTTTCAGCCCAATATTTTTTTAAAAAAATAGCAGGAAAAGAATTTTCTCTAAGGATCATATATATGGATACCCGTTCCTCTACCTCCTCTACCTTCCTCTACCTCCTGATAAGACGGAGTGGCTTTGGGTTTTGCCTCCCAAGGACAATTCCATCTGTCTGTCCATCACCCTGGGGGGGAATTATTGCCCCCCTCGGAGAGGGTCCGCAACTTGGGCGTCCTCCTCGATCCACAGCTGACATTGGAACATCATCTTTCGGCTGTGGCGGGGAGGATGTTCGCACAGGTTCGCCTGGTGCACCAGTTGCGGCCCTTTTTGGACAGGGAGTCATTGCTCACAGTCGCTCATGCCCTCATCACCTTGAGGTTCGACTACTGTAACACTCTTACATGGAGCTACCTCTGAAAAGTATTCGGAAACTTCAGATCGTGCAGAATGCGGCTGCGAGAGTTATTGTGGGCTTACCTAGGTTTGCCCACGTTTCTCCAACACTCTGTGGCTTGCATTGGCTGCCGATCAGTTTCCGGTCACAATTCAAAGTGTTGGTAATGATCTATGAAGCCCTACATGGCATCGGACCAGAATACCTCCGAGACCGTCTTCTGCTGCACGAATCCCAGCGGCCGATAAGGTCCCACAGAGTTGGTCTTCTCCGGGTCCCGTCGACTAAACAATGTCGTCTGGCAGGCCCCAACGGAAGAGCCTTCTCTCTGGCGGCCCCGGCCCTCTGGAATCAACTCCCCCCAGAGATTAGAACTGCCCCCACCCTCCTTGTCTTTCGTAAATTGCTTAAGACCCACATATACTGCCAGGCATGGGGAAATTGAAACATTTCCCCCAGGCTTATATAGTTTTATGTACGGTACGCTTGTGTTGTATGGTTTTATACAATGGGTTTTTAGATATCTCTTTTAAATATTAGATTTGTTTACTGTATATTGTTTATTATTGTTGTGAGCTGCCCCAAGTCTTCGGAGAGGGGCGGCATACAAATCTAATTTTTTTAAATTATTATTATTATTATTATTATTATTATTATTATTATTATTATTATTCTCCTCCTCCTCCTCAATGGGTAGTTTCCATGAATGCTAAGTTTAATTTAATGTTATCCAGGGCTGTTGGGATCCAGTGCTTAGGGAATAGTTCTAGAAACTGGGAGACTATGAATTCTACTTCCACCTTAGGGGGAAAGATAGCTGGACGACTTGGGGACAAATACTCTCTCCAGTCCTCCAATGGCAAACCACTCCTGAAACCTTGCGAAGAAACCTTGTCCAGGCAGTCTCCAAGAGCCAAAACTAATTCCAACTTCCAAGGCTGTCAAGCCAGGTTATTTGAGGAAAATAAGATAGCAATACAACACATCTAGAGTAAACCAAGCTGATAAATCACGTTTCACCAATTAAGGAAAATTTTGTTCCTACATCTCCTCCACATACCAGGTTGTCTTCCTCGCAGTCTTTCCATTCTTGATAGAGGTCTCGCATATCTACCAGTCGGTTTTCCAGTTTCTCTAGGGACCAGATTTGTTTGCCTTTCCCTTTTCGTCTCACCTGAATAGCTGGCTCACTAAGCACTGCACCCCGCTACAAAACACACAGAAGGAAGAAGAAATACAAGAGGGGAGGGGAAGAGCGAGGGGGAGAGGAAGAGAGGAAGAGAGAAAAGGAGGGAGGGAGGGAGGGAGGGAGGGAGGAAGGAAGGAAGGAAGGAAGGAAGGAAGGAAGGAAAAAGAAAGAAAAACCAATCAATGCAAATAATGAAAAATCTTTTTCTTACCTGCATAGCTTGAGAACTTGAGTAGTGAAATAGTCAAATATAGCCTTTTGTTTTGAAAATGTTTTTGTTGGAACTCATCAAAGAATGATTGCCTCTTCATACAAACATAGAAGTCTGACGGCAGAAAAAGACCTCCTGGTCCATCTAGTCTGCCCTTATATTTTCTGTATTTTATCTTAGGATGGATATATGTTTATCCCAGGCATGTTTAAATTCAGTTACTGTGGATTTATCTACGTCTGCTGGAAGTTTGTTCCAAGGATCTACTACTCTTTCAGTAAAATAATATTTTCTCATGTTGCTTTTGATCTTTCCCCCAACTAACTTCAGATTGTGTCCCCTTGTTCTTGTGTTCACTTTCCTTTTAAAAACATTTCCCTCCTGGACCTTATTTAACCCTTTAATATATTTAAATATTTCGATCATGTCCCCCCTTTTCCTTCTGTCCTCCAGACAATACACATGGAGTTCATTAAGTCTTTCCTGATACGTTTTATGCTTAAGACCTTCCACCATTCTTGTAGCCCGTCTTTGGACCCGTTCAATTTTGTCAATATCTTTTTGTAGGTGAGGTCTCCAGAACTGAACACAGTATTCCAAATGTGGTCTCACCAGCATTCTATATAGCGGGATCATAATCTCCCTCTTCCTGCTTGTTATACCTCTAGCTATGCAGCCAAGCATCCTACTTGCTTTCCCTACCGCCTGACTGCACTGTTCACCCATTTTGAGACTGTCAGAAATCACTACCCCTAAATCTTTTTCTTCTGTAGTATTTGCTAACACAGAACTGCCAATACAATACTCAGATTGAGGATTCCTTTTTCCCAAGTGCATTATTTTACATTTGGAAACATTAAACTGCAATTTCCATTGCTTTGACCATTTATCTAGTAAAGCTAAATCATTTACCATATTACAGAAGCCTCCAGGAATATCAACCCTATTGCACACTTTAGAGTCATCGGCAAATAGGCAAACCTTCCCTACCAAACCTTCCCCTATGTCACTCACAAACATATTAACTGACAAGTCTGCCAAATTTTATATTAAATGTTTGTTGATTAGCCACAACCCTAGGATGTTATTAAAGTGTTTTGTCAATGGCCCCAAGGTAGAGATTATAGTGCAATGTAAGTTATATTAATTTTTTGGCACTTGGCAGACTTTATGTAATATGACACATTTTTCCTTATAACCAAGATTCAGTATCTTGTTTGGATTTATTTCTATTCTATTGGCCACAATAAATATTCATTTCAAAATCAAGACAAATTTACTTGAGGGTATATTTGAATTCTCTCCCCTCACACCCTATATTGCTTTTAAAAAAGAATCTCAGAAACACTTGTTGAGATGGGAGGTTTTAAAAATAAAATAAAATAAAATATGAACAAATAAACAGAATATGACAAAAAGACCACCATCTTATTTGGAATACTGTATTTTTGAGTTATATAATCTTTCTCTGGAGGAAGAAATTTAATCCACTTTGTCCGCAGTTACTGAACTTACACTTCAAAAGGCATTTTTCAACGTTTTAAGAAAATTGTGATGACAGATTGAACATAAACATTTAAATTGAACTGATGCTTTGATCAGCATTTCATCATTATAAGATTTATTTGGGGTTATTTTTTGATAACAAATAGGCAATTGATCACATGCACTGTGAAATTAAACATTTCCTCCATTTGAGATAATACCCTGCAATTTCTTTCACCATTTTCTCCTCTCTAGTTGAATTTCAGTATAGTCTGTTTTGAAGATGCAGAACTTGATATATTTCCCACATTCTTTTCTTGAAATCTGAGCTGCCCCTCCCTTTTTTAAAACAGTGGAGAGTCTGAAGCCTTTTTACTTATATCAGTAAAAAGGAATGCCATGCAGGTTACATAGTCACATAGCAATTCACAGAACTTGCCTAACCAGGTCAGTTAAAATCATAGCTGTTGGTTTGCAAAAATAGGTAGTTTAGTGGTTTCTTGGTTAATGTATCATTCAGTATAATAGGTGAAGCCAGAAAAGTATTTTAACTAGTTCCATTAACCTAGCCTGTGGATAGTAAAACTGCACATGATCAATAAATATAGAGGTAGTGCAGATATATGCATGCATATTAAATCATTTAACTGCTCAGGTTGCTAGTTTAAACTGGCTATGAACTGCCCTCCCTTTGCCCTGGTCTAGCAACCACCAACTCCTGTTTTATACATATTGCATTAGATCAACAGAAACAAACTTTCTACATCCTGCTTACTGTAAATATCACCTTTGGAACAGGAGGAAATGTTTGTCTGGACTGCCATATCCTGGCAGATAACATACTGTATGTCTCTGAATAGACTTTAAGTGCCTTACCTTTTTGTTTGCATTAAGACTTGAGGCTGGGATTTGGAGGGTGACCTTGTATTCAGTCCTTTTGTCCATCTCTTCTGCAATGAAGCTGGCTTCTCTAACATACAAGTTGGCCTTCATGATCTGCTCCCTTAATTTTCTCAGGCTATGGGTGAGCATCTCTTCTCTATTGCAAAGCAATGGAAAAAGGGAAAGGAGGTTGGTATCGAAAAGAAAATATTCATTTGGAAGCACACTGCAATAATGTCACTGTTAAGGATGTTTTGCTCTGGTGCAAGCCAGTTCATTATTTTCGCACCAGTGAAAAGAAGGACATGGGGAGATATGGTAGCAGTGTTCCAATATCTTAGGGGCTGCACAAGGAAGAAGGGGTCAAGCTATTCTCCAAAGCACCTGAAGGCAGGGTAAGAACCAATGGATGGAAACTAACCAAGGAGAGCAGCAACCTAGAACTAAGGAGAAATTTTCTGACTGTTAGAACAATTAATCAGGAGAAGGATTTACTTCCAGAAGTTATAGGTGGTCCAACACTGAAGGTTTTTAAGAAAGGATTGGACTGCACTGGTTGCTGATTGGTTTCCGGACACAATTCAAAGTGTTGGTGATGACCTATAAAGCCTTACATGGCATCGGACCAGATTCCTTACGCGACCGCCTTCTGTCGCATGAATCCCAGCGACCAGTCAGGTACCACAGAGTCGGCCTTCTCCGGGTCCCATCGGCCAGGCAATGCCATCTAGTGGGGCCTAGGGGAAGAGCCTTCTCTGTGGTGGCCCCTCCCCTCTGGAATCAGCTCCTTCCAGAGATTCGCACTGCCCCCACCCTCCTCGCCTTCGGCAAGAGTCTTAAGACTCATGCATGTCGCTAGGCATGGGGCAATTAGATCAACCAATTCATTCACAACCACACATCACATTTAGTAAACTAAATGTGATGTGTGGTTGTGAATGAATTGGTTGATTGATTTTAATATACAGTGATACCTTGTCTTACAAACGCCTCGTCATACAAACTTTTTGAGATACAAACCTGGGATTTAAGATTTTTTTGCCTCTTCTTACAAACTATTTTCACCTTACAAACCCACCGCCGCCACTGGGATGCCCCGCCTCCGGACTTCCGTTGCCACCGAAGTACCCGTTTTTGCTTGCTGGGATTCCCCTGAGGCTCCCCTCCATGGGAAACCCCACCTCCGGACTTCCATGTTTTTGTGATGCTGCAGGGGAATCCCAGCAGGGGAATCCCAGCAGCGCAAAAACAGGCACTTCGCTGGCAATGGAAGTCTGGAGGTGGGGTTTCCCAGCGAGGGGAGCCTCAGTGAAATCACAGCATCACAAAAACACAGAAGTTCGGAGGTGGGGTTTCCTATGGAGGGGAGCCTCATGGGAATCCCAGCAGCGCAAAAGGGGTGAATTTTGGGCTTGCACGCATTAATTGCTTTTCCATTGATTCCTATGGGAAACATTGTTTCGTCTTACAAACTTTTCACCTTAAGAGCCTCGTCCCAAAACCAATTAAGTTTGTAAGACAAGGTATCACTGTATTGGGATTTTAGTTTGTAATTTTAATTAATTAGATTTGTTTGCATTGAATTAATTAGAATTTGCATTGTTTATATTGTATCTTGTGAGCCGCTCCGAGTCTGCGGAGAAGGGCGGCATACAAATCTAATGAATTATTATTATTTATTATTGTTATCTATTGTCTTAATCCAAACATATGCCAAGATGAGTATTCTCCATAGAAGAGAACAGGGAAAAATACCAAAGTTCATTCCCTTCACCTACCTCTCCTCCGCCCACTGGCGTAAACGCTGCTGTGCATTGGGAGAATGGAAGGAAAACCTGTCCATGGTGCGGAGATGCTGCTTCTCTGGAGACAAGCGTCTCCGGAGCTGTTCTAGTTCATGCTCATACATCAGTCGCTGCCGCTCCAGTGCTGACCGTTTCTCTTCTTCATGCTGTTGCTCTAGACTTTGTAAAATGGACTGCATTGGATCTAAGCAGAGAGGAAGAAAGATGTCATAAGGTAAAAGCCTAGAACAGAGGTATCCAAGCTTGGCAACGTTAAGACCTATGGAGTTCAATTCGCAGAATTTCTCAGCCAGTCAAGTCCACAAGTCCTAAAGCGGCCAAGCTTGGACACCACTGACCTTAAACAAATAATTTTACGATAAATTTAAAATGTGGAGCCACAATTTGTGTTACTTACAGAGGCAGCGTGGGTTTTAAAGGAGGACAGTAGAATATAATAGAATTAGAATTAGAATTAGAAGAATTAGAATTATAATAGAATAGAATAGAGAACTGGAGGCTAAAACATGTGAAGAAAGGTTGCAGGAACTGGGCACCACTAGTTTATTGAAAAGAAGGACTAGGGGAGACATGATAGCTGTGTTCCAATATCTCAGGGGTTGCCACAAAGAAGAGTGAGTCAACCTATTCTCCAAAGCACCTGAGGGTAGAACAAGAAGCAATGGGTGGAAACTAAACAAGGAGAGAAGTAACTTAGAACTAAGGAGAAAATTCCTGACAGTTAGAACAATTGATCAGTGGAACGGCTTGCCTCCAGAAGTTGTGAATGCTCCAACACTGGAAGTTATTAAGAAGATGTTGGATAACCATTTGCCTGATAACCATTTGAGTAGGGTCTCCTGCCCAAGCAGAGGTTTGGACTAGAAGACCTCCAAGGTCCCTTCCAACTCTGTTTTATTATTAATATAGAACAGAACACTTTATTGTCACTTTAAATGTACATTAATCGGCATATATTAAAATGAAATTACATTGCATACAGCTCTCAAAGGGTCTCCATCTCTAATAAACATGAAAAGTAAATAAATGAATGAATATAGAATTATGCATATGCTCACATATATTACATGATACAGAGAAACAACGCAATCTAGTTTGTTTATATTCCTCTGAGTATACTATGCCTATGTCATCCATCTGGTAAACTTGCAAGAAACATATATATATATACCAGATGAATGACATAGGCATAGTATACTCAGAGGAATATAAATGGATCTTTGCCTCAGTTTCCCAGAGATTACCTGAATAAATGATTACCTAAATTAGTTTATTTCAGTTTCATTGCACTGGAGCTAATGTCACAAAAATCCAAATGATTTTTCTTAACCTGGTTCAGCTAACAAACCCAAAGACTGCATTTGTTTCCCCCCACCCCAAAATCATTTCATTTTACAAAATTAAACTCCTATTCCTTTACATGTAATCTTAGTCATAATTCTGCACTTGGTTTTGCCTATTTTATTCTACAGCCTTACTTTTAAGTTTACCACTATTTCTATCTTATTTGATCGAGAAAGTTCTACTGTATTTTTATCTCTATAGTTTGTGTCAAACTTCCCATTTCCACGTTTGCAGCATTATGGTTTCCTAAATTAACTACTTCTTAGCTCTTTAAGTGTTTTCCTTATCTCCAGGTCTTCAGCTCCTATACCATTACCCATACATTTTTATGTGAAAACCCTTTTCACTGCTCTGTAGCAGGGATGGAAAGTTTAAGACACATGGACTTCAACTCCCAGAATTCCCCAGGCCAACCTGAAGTCTACAGGTCCTAAACTTGCCAAAGTTGGACACCCTGCTCTATACTTTGCTCTCCCCTCCCCCACCTCAGCACTCACAGTCCTTTGTTCCTGGAGCTGGTTTGTGGAGCTCTGCACCTGAGACCCTGCAGGCAACAGGCCTGCTTTGCTTTGCAGATTCCGGTTGGTCTCTTTTCCCCTGCATTTCTTAGTCTTGCAGTTCCAAGAATTGCAGTTTTCTTCCACTCCCTGGAAAACTGCTGCCTTTGGGTCGAAGGTTTCTCTTTCCTGCTTCTTTGCTCTCTCTTTTGGCTTGGCTTTATTTATTTATTTTTTTGACTCACACACGCTTTGGGTTTGGTTTTATGGGATAAACTTTCCAGTGAAGGAGCGGGTGGGGCTGCTGCTTTAACCCTCTTTCCCAGGCAGCACCAAAACTCTGGATCTCATGAGGGAAAAAGAAGTGCCTGCTTCACTCTGGGTGGTAAATTTACTCTTCCACACTCGGTCAAATCACAATTGAGGCTACTGCAATGCATAAAGCTGTATAAAGCTGACCTTTAAGAGTTCCCAGGAGTTTCCTTTGGCACAAAATGAAGCTGCCAGCTGTTAACTCCTGGCATAATGCGAAGGCCATGTTATGTCCATTTAAATGGTTTGCACTCAGTTCTAGTTATTTTTTAAAGCGACATTCAAGTTGTTCCTCTTCATCTTTAAAGCTCTAAGCAGTTTACTTTGGCTACTCAAAGGCTTTGCTTTTTCAGAGTGAATCTTTTCCGGGAGAAAGATTAGTAGGAGAGGCCTTTTAAAAAATGGCTCCAATTTCAGAGATCAGCTTTTTAGATTTATGGAATGGGATACCATAGTCTCAGGAGTAGCTTGTACAGCTTAGGAAAATAATCAATATTTTTTTTCAAATAACCTTTTGAGCTGATTATTATTATTTTGGCTGCCTTGCCTTGTCAATGGACAGCATCTCTTAATTCAGTGACAGTAAACTTTTTTCTCCTCAGGTGCCAAAAGAGCTGTCGCGCATGTGCGAGTATCCACACCCGTAATTCAATGCCTGGGGAGGGCGATAACAGCTTCTCCCACCCCCTGGAGTCCCTCTGGAGGCTGGAAATGGTCTGTTTCCCAACTTCTGGTGGGCTCAGTAGGTTCGTGTTTTGCCCTCCCCAGGTTCCAAAGGCTTCCCTGGAGCTGGGGGAAGGTAAAAAATGCCCTCCCAGAGCTTCTGTGAGAGCCAAAAATTAGCTGGCCAGCACACACATTCACGTTGGAGCTGAGTTAGGGCAGATATGGCTTTGCGTGCCACTTGTGGCGCCCATGCCATAGGTTCTGTTGTGGTTAGCTCTGGCCCAGCTCCTGCCCCAAGGACTGTGGATGTGGGGGAGACATCCACATTCTGCAGGCCTGTTTTGCCCCCGATGGAATCTGATGATGAAGGCTCCTCTGACCAAGAAGACATGAGTGACAGGGAGGAGGAGAGTGTGGCAGACAGCTCAGAAGGAGATCAATTATCTAGCTCTCCTTGGATTCAGGATAAGAGTTAATGATACAGTCACGCATGCAGAGAGCGATGCATAGGCAACAACAACTGAGAGATTATTATCAAAGAAAATGAGGCCACCTGTGGTTGGGTGGGGCTGTGGTAATTAGTGAGGCTGCTATAAATAGCAGCCTGTGGGTTTGGCCATTGTGGAGGATTATCTGATCATTGTGTTTCATGACTGCTTTACTGACTTGGACCTTTTGTGTGCTGATTTCCCCCCGCTTTGAAACTAAAACCAGAGCAAAGTGTGTTTCACTTAGTGAAAGAAGAAGGACTGTGAATTGCCTCACAGCTGCAAGCTAAGTATCAGAGAACTGATAAGGGACTTGTACAAATTACCAGTTTGTTTGGAGACCAGTGCTCTTTGCTATACCAAAAGAGGGATTAGTTTAAGTGAATTTTCATTATAAAGAACATTGTTTTGAATTTTCAAACATGTGTGTGTCTGAAATTTGTACCTGTGAATTTTTGGGAGGAGTCTACGAGAGAGCCCGACAGAACAGGTTCACCATCACTGCCTTAATTGAACTTATCTAAGCAGGTTGGAATATGATTACTACTTGGATGGGAAACTACTGAAAAGCCCAGGATTGTAGAAGAATTGAGGAGTCAACACAAGCTTGAAAGGAGGCCACAGCAAACCATTTCTATCTTTTTTCCAAAGAAGCAATATGTATTACTCATGTATCACTCTTAATTTTCTGGACAAATGGAAAAAGAATTCAGGTAGCCTCAGTGAATCAGTATCTAAATATGGATTTATTAAATGACAAAAATATAAGATGATAGGCCAAATTACTAAAAGAAATCCCATCTTTGTTTAATACCATACTTGTCCCTTACCAACAGCAGTTACATGCAGCTTAGTTTATCAGAGATGGGGACAATTGAGGCCAATGTAGAAAAAGATAGAAAAGATGCAATGTAATAATGTATATTCCTCTCTTGTATGACAGAGTTCATAAACTCAATTCAATATTTGATTCTTGTCTAACACCTTGGTCTTGATGGTGCATTATTTTTTGTGGCATGAACACACCATCCCCACCGAAATCTTGCAAAATATTTTGACCCATGGATTCGAGGCTTATATGGAGACTGAGTTGTAGCATCTAGGCCAAGGCTATGAAACTCGCAGCCCATGGGTCAGATGCATCATACGCTGGCCACACCAGTGGTGGGTTGCTCATGGTTCAGCCCACTTCTTAGAGCCAGAAGCACGGGTGGTGGGAGGCTCTGTCCACCCACCCGGATGCTCCTCTGCATGTGCAGAAGCGTCATGCATGAGCACAGGAGAACCAGTAGCAACAGGTTTTAGAACCACTACTAAGTTACGCCCATGCCCGGTTCAGTGAAGGGGAGGAAAGTCGCAATACATCAAATGACACTGCTATGATGACACGAGTTTGACACTCCTGCTCTAGGCTATGGAATTGGCTGTACTAGGAGGATCAATGGGAATCAGTATAAAATACTATTAAGATTGCATGTTATCATTCTTTCTTCAGACAATCTTTTGGGATATTTTCAAACTACAGCATTTGTAAGATTCTATCTATGGTATTACATTTTTAAGTTCTTCAATTATCTTATGATGCTAATCTTCCTTGATAATATAATCAAAGTTTATATTATTATTATTATTATTATTGTTATTATTATTATTATTGCTATTATTATTATTTTTATTATTGTTGTTGTTATTATTATTACTATTACTATTATTATTATTATTATTATTATTATACATTTGTAGGATTTTAAGTCTTATAAAACAAACCAAAGCTAAACATATACATCCATGATATAATCCCTAGAAACTGTATCCTGCAATCACAAATCACACAAATTGTTTCTTATGTCATACGCACAATGATGTCATAAAGCATGTGGCATAACTGTGGCTTCTACCGAAAGCTTTGGCCACCACTGTTTATCTTCCATGATAACTTGCTATCACAAAAGTTCATTGCATATAGCAATAGCGCTTAGACTTATATACCGCTTCACAAAGTTTTACAGCTTGCTTTAAGCGGCTTACAGAGTCAGCATATTGCCCCCAACAATCCGGGTCCTCATTTTACCCACCTTCAGAAGAATGGAAGGCTGAATCAACCTTAAGCTAGTCAGGTTCGAACTCTCGGCAGTGGGTAGAGTTAGTCTGCAATACTGCATTCTAACCACCGCGCCACTATGGCTCTTATATCAAACAGATAAATCAAAGCAGAAAAACTTGCCCCAGTAAATTATGGAGAGTAGCACTGTATTAAAATTGTGGTCCAAAAGACAGTCATAACATAACTCTGGATTGCAACCATGTGCAAAATGGCATACCATAATGTGAAAACAATGCATCCACATTCCTTACCATTTCCTCCAAGAGCTTTCATGGTTACTTCCATCTGGGCATATTCATAGTTGAAGCTGATCTCACTGGATACCTCACTGGAGCTGTCTCCATCTAAATCCAGCTGTTCAGAACTGTTGCTTCCTTTCATTGAATTATCTTTGTCTTCATCCTCTGTTTCTACTTTCTTTTTCTTTTTGGGCAAATTCAGCCTTAAATGTGAAAAAAAAAAAGCTAACGAACACCACCCTTTGAAAACTGGTTTAATTTGATTTTGAAAAACAAATGCAAAGATGCCTTGTCAGTTCCCACAAGGAAAGTCAATTTAAAATCCAGCAGGAAGGGGCGAGTACAAGTGTCCCCTGTCCTATTGCTCTCCTATATCTCCTATACCTTTCTTCTATTCCTATATCTTTTCTTCTATTCCTATATCTTTTCTTCTATTCCTATATCTTTTCTTCTATTCTTTCATTGATATGTTCTATTACTACACCTTCTTTTCTATTATTTCTTAGATATACAGTGGTACCTCATCTTATGAACGCCTCTTCTAACGAACTTTTCAAGATACGAACCCGGTGTTTAAGATTTTTTTGCCTCCCAACTATTTTTACCTTACGAACCCAAGCAGCTGCTGCTGGGATGAAGGGGTTTCTTCTCCCCCCCCTTTTTTGAAGAAAGAAAAGGGAGGGGCTGCTTGGAGTAGGAAAATTTTGCTGAGAACAAGGTGCTTGCAAAGGAATTGAAAGGGTGTCTTTTTAAGAAAGAAAAGGGAGGAGGGAGGGGCTGCTTGGAGTAGGAAAATGTTGCCGAGAACAAGGTGCTTGCAAAGGAATTGAAAGGGTGTCTTTTTAAGAAAGAAAAGGGAGGAGGGAGGGGCTGCTTGGAGTAGGAAAACTTTTGCCAAGAACAAGGTGCTTGCAAAGGAATTGAAAGGGTGTCTTTTTAAGAAAGAAAAGGGAGGAGGGAGGGGCTGCTTGGAGTAGGAAAATGTTGCCGAGAACAAGGTGCTTGCAAAGGAATTGAAAGGGTGTCTTTTTAAGAAAGAAAAGGGAGGAGGGAGGGGCTGCTTGGAGTAGGAAAACTTTTGCCGAGAACAAGGTGCTTGCAAAGGAATTGAAAAGGTGTCTTTTTAAGAAAGAAAAGGGAGGAGGGAGGGGCTGCTTGGAGTAGGAAAATTTTGCCTAGAACAAGGTGCTTGCAAAGGAATTGAAAGGGTGTCTTTTTAAGAAAGAAAAGGGAGGAGGGAGGGGCTGCTTGGAGTAGGAAAATTTTGCCGAGAACAAGGTGCTTGCAAAGGAACTGAAAGGGTGTCTTTTTAAGAAAGAAAAGAGAGGGGCGCCCCCCCCCTTGGCTTTCTTCCTTCCCACTCACCCTTTAGCCTAGCCTTGCTTCTTCCACCCACCCCCTTTAGCTGCTCCTCCCTGCCCTCTGTTCGCCTCCCTTCTAAAGTTTGGGATTTTCCTGAAGGATTTGCAGGCATTATTTGCTTTTACATTGATTCCTATGGGAAACATTGTTTCATCTTACGAACTTTTCACCTTATGGAACCAATTAAGTTCGTATGATGAGGTACCACTGTATTTTACTATGAGTATCTCCTCTATAACCTTCATCATGTATTTTACTATGTGTATATAGATATATACCCACTAAAACCCTCATTGTGTATTGGACAAAATAAATAAATAAATAAGTTGGAAGTCCCAAATCAGCAGTGATCGCTGCCAGGTGGAGTAGAGATGGAGGGAGTTGAGGGGACGCAGAGGAGGCTCAGGGCAACGGTGAAATGTACTTATCGCTCCTACTGGTTCAGAAATGCATGCCAAAAAGAAAATGGCGTTGTCCAGATGGGTGGGCGGAGCCTCGCGCTGCCGGCACTAGGGATTCTCCGAACCACCACGCCCACTGCTACTGGTACACCGAAAACGGTAGCATTCCCCCCCTGGCTCAGGGTAGGTGAGGGACAGTGCATAGGATCTGCAAGATGTGGGTTTGGGGAGTGTGCGAGGGGGAGAATACAAGAGGTGCATGTGAAGCCTGGGTTGGGGAGGGTGTATAGAGGTTTGCAAGAGGCACCACAGGGGGTCAGGGAAATGATGAGAGGTGCTTTGTGGGTGAGGAAGATTGTGCAGCTCAGTGGAGTATGAAGGTTTATGAAGGAGTATGCAAGAATGCAAGGGAGACAAAGTGAGGGTCAGGAGCAGGGGTCCCCAAACTTTTTACACAGGGGGCCAGTTCACTGTCCCTCAGACTGTTGGAGGGCTGGACTATAAAAACAAAACTATGAACAAATCCCTATGCACACTGCACTTACCTTATTTTAAAGTAAAAAACAAAATGGGAACGTACTATTTAGAGGGAGGGAAGAAGTCTGAAATTCATATATGTTTATGTTTTGTTTTTAATTTTCTTTTGTTAACATCTGATTGTAGGTTTTCTTGGCTTATAGAAAAATGTATAAAGAAAGAAGGAAGCACTTTGGCATAATGGTTAATAAGTTAGAATTATAATTGGTATACTTTTTGAAGGAACATTAAGGAGGGAATTTAATTAAAAGAAAATGAATGTAACTGGATGACAAAATTAGAAAAAAATATTTTTGCAACTTAATTAAAAGAAAATGAATGTAACTGGATGACAAAATTAGAAAAAAAACTTTTGCAACTTTTTTGATGATTGATATTAGTTACTAACAAAATGCCACATTTTATTCATAGAAAATTTGATGGAACACTGTTTTGTGTCACTCACTCGTGGGCTGGATAAATGGCCTCAGCGGGCCACATGCGGCCCGCGGGCCATAGTTTGGGGACCGCTGGTCAGGAGGGTACGTAGGGGCATGTGAGTGGAATCAATGAAGGGCTACCAAAATTTTTACTACCACACTGCGGGCGTGGCTTATGCAGGATACTCTGCATTTTCTTTCAACATCTTTCAGTGCAAATTGGGTGCTCTGGGGTGGAGCTCCATTTTCGCTACCCCAATGTGTTTCCTCCCCATCCGGGCAGCAGCCCACCTCTGAGTGGAAGTTAATGAAATATCTCTGAAACAATGACCCAAAGAGTCCAGGTTGTATAGCAAAGAGCCTGGGTTGTATTGCAACATTACAACAATTTTTAAAATTGTTCAGCCACAAGAGTTAACGTTTTGCAGTAAAATTATGACCATAACATCAAAGAAACAAAGACCCAAAGAAAATAGGTTTACAATTCCTGAAATTCCCAGCTAGCATATCAACTGATTGGAAGGATTTGGGGACTGGTACTTCTAAAATATCTGACAGTTGCCCAGTTGAAGAAGGCTAAACTATCTTGACTTTAGCAGAGAACAGGACCAGCTAATGCAGCCTGCAGAGTCAAGCCGGATTTTCGGATATGAAATGGTGCCAAAGGCAATCCAACTCCCTATCTCTCAAAGCCGTACCAATTACAGAAGAAAATGAAAGGAATCAGCAGCTTACCGGAAAAAGTGATTGTTCCCCCACAAAATTCTGTCACCGTGGTGTAGCTGTGTGGGACCTACAACAGCTGTACCATTCACAAATGTCCTGTGTTGGAGGGGGGGAGGAAAGTAAATATAGTCATTCCCACATCCAGGATTTGACCTGCCTTTAATGCCACATGGCAATGATTAAGAAAAACACAATGTGAAGAACTTGTGTTGATCCCCCTCCTTTAAGCCACAGCAGCAAAGCAGAGACGTTGCATAGCAAAAATAAATTATAGACAATCCAACACAGGCAAATATTTTTACAAGGAAGCTCCTACAACTGGAGAAGGAAAGTCTTAGAATCTTCTTCTTGGGTGGTTGTTTTTTCCAGTTCCCTTGTAACAACTGTCCCACCTGCTATTTAAACATCATCCCAAACAAACCTCTCTTGCACGCACCAGGTACTTGCCACCAGGGAACAGAGCATGAAAATTTAGGAGAGGGAGCAACAACTGGTTTGAGCAATTTCCTTCGTTACTTTGCTTTCCATAATCGAAAACTGCAGCTCAGTCCTAGAGACATGTTGCTTGTTTCAAGGCTTCTGGTCAATGCAGCAGGGGGCAGGGATGTTCATGGAGTTCTCCCTCGCCCTTTACTGAATACATAAGACATTCTGAGCCAAGAAAGCCCACAGTTTTGGCACTATTATTTATTCCAATTATGTGCATGCATTTACTCTACTGGAAAAGTATTGGGATGATGAATGTATTGTGAGCGGCCCCAAGTCCTCGGAGAGGGGCGGCATACAAATCCAATAGATAGATAGATAGGTAGGTAGGTAGATAGATAGATAGATAAGATAGATTAGACAGATAGACAGATAAGATAGATAGACAGACAGACAGATTGATTAGACAGATAGATAGATAAGATAGATAGATAGATTAGATAGATAGATAGATAGATAGATAGGTAGGTAGGTGGGTAGGTAGGTAGATATAGATAGATAAGATAGATAGATAGATAGATAGATAGATAGATAGATAGATAGATACAGTAGATAGATAGATAGATAGATAGATAGGTAGGTAGGTAGGTAGGTAGGTAGGTGGGTGGGTAGGTAGATATAGATAGATAAGATAGATAAGATAGATAGATAGATAGATAGATAGATAGATAGATAGATAGATAGATAGATAGATAGATAGATGGTAGACAGATAGACAAGCCACTCAATGGAATGCATGCTTGATTGTATGCATGAGAGTGATTGATTTTTAACGAATTTCAGTTTTACACTAGTTAAATTAAATTAATATTAGATTTAGGATATTGTTATTGTTTTTTATATGTTGTAAGCTGTCCCGAGTCCTTGGAGAGGAGCGGCATATAAATCCAATAAACAAACAAACAAATGAGAGATGGAAAAAGCAAGCAATGAGGGGAAACGTGAGTCCTTTCATTTAGCTACAAAGGTTCCAAAATCCAACTTCTTCCATGCTTCGTTTAATCCCGAAATAAGAGCAAAATTCTTGCCTCTGTAGACAGAAAACAGCACTCAGTTACCTAGTATTCTTCTGAGGCGTCAACATGACTTGTCCATCCTCAGTGATATCTATTATACAGTGCTCAGAAAGAATCCCCAATCCACAGAGCTGTATGTCTTGGGAATTATCAGATCCAATGAGTGTGTGCTCCTGCAAAAGATTCAAGATCAGGTCCACTGAAATCCAACAGAAATTCATATTACTTACCACCTATGAAACTGACCGTTCTCAATTCATCAAGTCCGGCTTTCTCAAAGTGCCCCAGAAAACTGTAACTTATAAAACTTATTTCCCATCACAATGAAGCCAAACTAAACAGATTGTGGCATGACTTAGTATCAAGTGTGAACTTGGCCATTACTTTCCCTTACACTTACTGTATAAAATGCCAACACAGGGGGGGGGGGGAACTGTGAGGAGGAAGTAGAGGGAAAGAGAAGCTTCCAGTCCTCAGGGTTTACAGATATTATCTGACCAGTTAAAATGGAAATAATTCAGGATTGAATTAATGGAACGTATGATGGCAGAAAATAAATGGGGAAAGAATGAAAGGATAAGAGAAAAAGAGAGAGAAATCAAATTTCCTATTGAATTAACTTTGCTTTCTTCTCCCCTGTACTATTTTTAATTTGGAGCCCAGTTCTGATGAAGAATAATGTCTTCTCATCTGAGAAGATGCTGACTGTACTGTAATGGAAATTACACTGTCCTTGACATTAAGTCTACTAATGTTACTCATCTTCACCAGGAAACTGCAGTTTAATGTTTCCAAATGTAAAATAATGCACTTGGGGAAAAGGAATCCTCAATGTGAGTATTGTATTGGCAGTTCTGTATTAGCAAAAACTTCAGAAGAGAAGGATTTAGGGGTAGTGTGGTTGGGCGGTAGGAAAAGCAAGTAGGATGCTTGGCTGCATAGCTAGGGGTATAACAGGCAGGAAGAGGGAGATTGTGATCCTGCTATATAGAGTGCTGGTGAGACCACATTTGGAATACTGTGTTCAGTTCTGGAGACCTCACCTACAAAAGGATATTGACAAAATTGAACGGGTCCAAAGACGGGCTACAAGAATGGTGGAAGGTCTTAAGCATAAAACGTATCAGGAAAGACTTCATGAACTCAATCTGTATAGCCTGGAGGACAGAAGGAAAAGGGGGGACATGATGGAAACATTTAAATATGTCAAAGGGTTAAATAAGGTTTAGGAGGGAAGTGTTTTTAATAGGAAAGTGAACACAAGAACAAGGGGACACAATCTGAAGTTAGTTGGGGGAAAGATCAAAAACAACATGAGAAAATATTATTTTACTGAAAGAGTAGTAGATCTTTGTAGTTTGGCACTTGGAACAGATTCCTCCCGCATGTGGATCATTATCAACTTGAGCTACATATCTGAATGGAAAGAAGGAGGAGAAGTGCATACTATTTGAGGATGAGTCTATCAGAGGCTATGGACCATGTAACCATGCTAAAAGGCAAAAAGAATGGGTGTCTGTCTGGAAATGTAAGAAATAAAAGTTTGTTTAAAATATATATTTCAGCATAAACTAAAAAGATACTGAGTTCTATGCTGAATTAAATAATGCACAGAGCTATTTCTCTCTGTTGTTGTTAGTTGTGAAGTTGTGTCTGACCCATCGCAACCCCATGGACAATGTTCCTCCAGGCCTTTCTCTACCATCTTCTGGAGTCCATTTAAGCTCACGCCAACTTCTTCAGTGACCTAATTCTCTGTCATCCCTTTCTTCTTTCCCCCCCAATCTTTCCCAGCATTAGGCTCTTCTCCCATGAGCCTATTTCTCTAAATACATTTAAACAAGACTTATTCAGACAGTGAGATCTCAACTATTCCGCCCCCCCCCAAAAAAGAGGCAAAGGTTGAACAAAATGCAAATTGTAGTAGATAAAATGTGATAATGACCTTGAGAGAAGTGAAAAGATATTGCAATTGCTTAAGGATCACAGAAAGAAATATAGATAGGGCCCACCTCAACTGATCTGCAGAGAGGGGCAGCATACAAATCTAATTAATAATAATGATAATAGTAATAACAACAACAACAACAACAACAACAATATAAAAAGAGATGGTCGGTGGTTTGTACTTTCAGACTTGGGAAATTGTGTTAATATAGCCTTATAATATTGTAGAATTAGCTGTTGGAGAAAGAGACTTAGGGAGTCTCTAGTTGATCCTGGTTCTAAAGAGAGACAGTGGGAAATTTGTGCTTTCAGACTTCCAAAGTTATATTAATGTATCCTACAATAAAGGAGAATTAGCTCAGCAAGTCAAGTTTCCTGTCTGCAGGTTATCCAGGAGAGCTGACACCAGGAGAGCCTTCATATTGCAGTGCACCTGGGGGTAATATCCTATTATAAATTTGATCACCACTGTTAACTGTAGCATGTCTTAATAAAGAAGTCACCATTTTAGATTCCTAAAGGAGGAGTCTAAACTTACTACAAAAGGAGCTGAGATAATTGTGTGAATTTTCTCCCTCTTCTGAATTCTAAGATATCTCTATCTATCTATCTATCTATCTATCTATCTATCTATCTATCTATCTATCTATCTATCTATCTATCTATCTATCTATCTTGTCCAATACACAATAATACATAATGAAGGTAATAGAGGACACCTTCAAGGAAATAGAATTAGAGAAAGAATAGAAGAGAGAGTATAGGATAAAATAATGAGAGAATAGAAGAAAGATATAGGGATAGAAGAGAAGATATAGGGATATAGGAGAGACTATAGGACAGGGGACAGAAGGCACTCTAGTGCGCTTATGTATGCCCCTTACTGACCTCTTAGGAATCTGGAGAGGTCAACCGTGGACAGTCTAAGGGTAAAATGTTGGGGGTTAGGGGATGATACTACGGAGTCCGGTAATGAGTTCAACGCTTCAACAACTCTATTACTAAAGTCGTATTTTTTACAGTCAAGTCTGGAGCGGTTAATATTGAGCTTGAATCTGTTATGTGCTCTTGTGTTGTTGTGGTTGAAGCTGAAGTAGTCGTTGACAGGCAGGACATTGCAGCATATAATCTTGTGGGCAATACTTAGATCATGTTTAAGGCGTCTTAGTTCTAAGTTTTCTAGGCCCAGGATTGTCAGTCTAGTTTCGTATGGTATTCTGTTACGGGAGGAGGAATGCAGGGCTCTTCTGGTGAAGTAGCTCTGGACATTTTCAAGGGTGTTAATGTCTGAGATGCGGTATGGGTTCCAAACAGATGAGCTGTATTCTAGGATGGGTCTGGCAAAAGTTTTGTATGCTCTGGTAAGTAGTGTGAGATTTCAAGGGCAGAATCTACATAGAATTAGATTAACAACTCTTGTAGCCTTCTTGGCGATGTTGTTGCACTCAGGTCTTTTGTAATTAGTACAAAATGTTAAGATGAAATCTTAACATTTTGTAAATAGTCAAGGTCACCCCCCTGCATATATTTTGTTGCCAAGACATTCTTTGAAGGCCTTCACACTGAGTAGCAAAGAAACAGTCATCAGGAACTAGTTAGGAGGGGGGGAGTGCCAGCTGACAAAGCTAGACACCTACACTGCCTTGAAATTCTCCGAAGCTATTCAAAGTCAGCTCTTTTGTTGCTTCAAGGGAACAGTGATGACTAAAGATTTCCCCAACCCCCATCCTGCACATTCTTCAGGGTGCTAGCCCACTATAAATAGGATTGCTGGTTCTCCTTAAAGAGGCAGCATTTCAAATAATGTCACAGGTCTGAATAGATTTATAAGCAGTTTTTAACATATCTAAACAAAATAATTAAGGCCGAGATAGTTAAGAGAGAAATAAGATATTTCTCTCTTTTTAAATGGTGGTATTTTTGTTTTTGTTCTTTTTTTGTTTCGTGTGTGTGTGTCCTACCCCCCCTCTTTTTTTGTCTCCTTTTGTTGACCTGCTTGCTTGCTATTACTGATGTTATTGTGACTAGAATAGAATAGAATAGAATTTTATTGGCCAAGTGTGATTGGACACACAAGAAAAAGATACAATACATTTGTCAAGAATCATGTGGTACAACACTTAATGATTGTCATAGCAGTCAAATAAGCAATGAAGACTATATCAGTGTTTCCCAAACTTGGCAACTTGAAGATATTTGGACTTCAACTCCCAGAATTCCCCAGCCAGCGAATTCTGGGAGTTGAAGTCCAGATATCTTCAAGTTGCCAAGGTTGGGAAACACTGGACTATATATATTGTAAGTTATTTGTGTAAATACACTATATATGTATCCCTTTTAAATAATAAAATTTATTATAAAATTTTAAAATAAAAAAAAAACAAGATATGAAAACAAAAGAAAAAAGAAAAAGAGCCGTTCATTGCATAACTCCCATAAAAGTCTGTGATCAATATACTGTATTATTGGCTTGGTTTAAATGGCAGCCTATCCATTTAGGAGCTGGCTGCATTCTTTGCCTGATGCTTCTACTTTTGTGTTATGACTTGGCATTATATATATGCAGTAATGCAAGCCATGATTCTGCAAATTTAGTTCCCTCAGAATCATGGCTTGCAATTTGCTAAAAAACAAGAACTGGGAAATCTGTTTCAATTCCATGGTAGCCAAGATAGGACTTTTCCAAGCTCCAGGGGAGCAATAATGATGACTCATTGTACAAAGCTGCTGAGAAATATTACATTTTATTGTATAGCACTAAGTACTGAAGGAGTCACTAAGTCCAAGGAGACTATATTCACAGAATGATGACACTGCAAATACAGTATACAGTAATACCTCGTCTTACGAACCTAATTCGTTCCGGAAGTAGGTTCATAAGGCGAAACGTTCATAAGACGAAACATTGTTTCCCATAGGAAACAATGTAAAAGCGATTAATCGTGACGTCAAAGCTCCGCCTATGGAATTCCCCATTGGGATTCCCCACCTCCTTTCTAGCCTCCAGATCGGCCGAAAACGCCGCCGCCGATCGCAAAAACAGCGCTCCGTCGAGTGGCGGCGCCCGGCTGTAACCTTCTGAAACAGCCGGGTGCTTCTTGGAAGGCTCCGGAACCTGAACCCAAAAAGTTCGGGTTCGGGAGAACACCGAGAAGCCCCCGGCTGTTTTAAAAGGTGACAGCCGGAGGGTGGCACCCAGCGGAGCGCCATTTTGCGATCTGCGGTGGGTTCATAAGCCGAAAAAAGTTCGTAAGAAGAGGCAAAAAATTTCCGAACCCCGGGTTCGTATCACGAGGGGTTCGTGTCACAAGGGGTTCGTATCATGAGGTACCACTGTATTTATAGGGGGATCAAATCATGATACGAAACATCTGCTTTTTATAAGCAGAATGATCATATCAGTGAGGGTAAAACAAGTGCCCAAACTGTGTGTACGCACATGACCAAACTGAAAGGCAGATGTGCGTGTATGCATATGAACGCGTGCATGTACGAACAAGCACATGACATGCATGGACATGTGCACATGAGCAGCAGAGACCCAAAGACCAGTTGGCCTATAGGAGGCAAAGCATCCCAACACCAACAGCATGGCACAAGGTAAGAGCTTTTCCTTTTTTGAGCTTCTGTTTTAGTTATTTGTTTGTTTGTTTTGTCCAATACACAATAATACACAATGAGGGTTAAAGAGGATATAATCAGGTAGAATGTATTAAAGGGAGAATAGAGGAGAAAATAAAGGAGTAAAATATAACTATGAGAGAACAGCAGAAAAATATATAGGGATAGAAGAGAAGATATAGGAGATATAGGAGAGACAATAGGACAGGGGACGATATAGGAGAGACAATAGGACAGGGGACGATAGGCACTCTGGTGCACTTATGTACGCCCCTCACTGACCTCTTAGGAACTTGGTGAGGTCGACCATGGATAGTCTAAGGGTAAAGTGTTGGGGGTTAGGGGATGATACTACAGAGTCCGGTAGTGAATTCCACGCTTCGACAACTCGATTACTAAAGTCGTATTTTTTACAGTCAAGTTTGGAGCGGTTAATATGAAGCTTGGATCTGTTGTGGGCTCTTGTGTTGTTGTGGTTGAAGCTGAAGTAGCCTTTGACAGGCAGAACGTTGCAGCATATGATCTTGTGGGCAATACTTAGATCATGTTTGAGGCATCTTAGTTCTAAGCTTTCTAGACCCAGGATTGTAAGTCTAGTTTCGTAGGGTGTTCTGTTATAGGTAGAGGAGTGAAGAGCTCTTCTGGTGAAGTATCTTTGGACATTTTTGAGGGTATTAATGTCAGAAATGCGGTATGGGTTTGAAACAGATGAGCTATATTTTAGGATGGGTCTGGTGAAAGTTTTATAAGCTCTGGTAAGTAGTGTGAGATTTCCAGAGCAGGGAAACAGAAGCTCACGAAAGAAATGGATGCCAAGTGTATCAGTGGTTATTGAAATTGATGTCCATGTGCCGCCTCTATGTTGGTGGTGGCAGGCCGGATTCCCTTGAGTACCATTTGTTGGGGGCCAAGGGAAAGGGAGGGTCTTGCCTTCTCTTTCTACTCAAAATCTCCATGGACCATGGAATTGGTGGGCCACTGTTTGACACAGAATGCTGGACTCGATGGGCTTTGGCCTGATTCAGCATGGCTCTTCTTATGTTCTTAAATGCCTCGGAGATCTGACCTGGATTGATGGTGTAGGTGACAGCAGAGAAGGATCTAAATGCCATCTCTGGCATGTGTGCCATAGGTTTGCCATCATGGATCTATACCCTAGTGTCTGTTAAAAACAGTTCACAGTTAACAATAAAATCTTGGATTTGAGTATACTGGGACTGAATAAAATAGCTTTGTATCCTGAAGAGCCTAGCCTGACAGAAATGTCACAAAATCTGCTTTTGCCCAACCAATCTGTCTTGATCCATTTAAAAAATGATCAAATCCAGGGTGGACTTTGAAATATTTTCTAGGTAAAGACAGTGGATCTTAGAGGAGAATTCAGGAATGAGATCTGTAGGAGCTTCTTACATTTAAGCAATTTAAAAACCACCTCACCTTTAAATAGTAGACCAAAAGTTCATTGAGAGCAGGGTCAGCATTCAAATTCACCAGAAAGCACTTGTTATCACCCACTTTGATCCCAGATGACTGAAGAGAGATGCCAAGACTTTCAAGCTGTTTCTGCCGTTCCTATTTGAGAGAAACACAACTACCATTAGAAAAAACAATGAGAACTAGATATATTCTCCCATTATGTGTGGTTATTCCTCTCCCTGGACATAATAGAGAAAGAAAGCAAAAGGACAGCCACTGTCAATGATTGGCTAATGTAACCCTATCCATCTCTTGGAGCTGATACAACCACAGCTGCTTTCCTAATCTCCAAATTTCAAATTTCTGCAACCCTCAACCCATGTTTGGCCCTAACTAGTGAAGGGCTACTCTTCTTACCTCCTACAAGAGCTCCTTGGGAGGCCGTCACGGACGCAATATTTTTGCTTCTATGCATGCGCAGAAGCAAAAAAATTGGCATAAATAGCCAAAATCTCGCTCTCTCGCATGAGATTTGGCTTGCTTCAGATGTGCAGAAGCCAAATCTCATGCAGGGGCACCCCGGATTTTCCTACCAGAGCCGCACACCTGGGTGCACCGGCTGCTGCCTGTCACTGGCCCCAACCACTTTTCACAGATCCAGAATCCCAGAAATTACACTATCAAATCACGGAAAAAGAAAGGAATGAATATCAACATTTAGACTTAACTCATTGAATAATTAAAACATCTGCAATATGAAAAATAAATGATCCTGAAAGCACTGACCTGTCCAATTCAATGACATGATAGTGTTATTGTCCTACAACTACAGTCTTTGGCTGGGCTCATTTAGCCCAACTACCCACTCATTCTCATTCTTGGAGGGGGGAGGAAGTATTGCTGATTTGATTTGGAATTTAGCCATGTGAAACACCATTTTCCAGGAAAATCTGGGACAAAAGTAGCCACTGTCCCCCCCCACCCCACTCCACCCCAAAAAAGAAACATGTATGTGATGCAGGGAAGAGGAGGAGAAAAGAGGTTTAAGTTTCTTGTAGAATTTCATCTCAAGGACCATTAATTGAGAAACCAGGACCTTGGGTGTATAAGCTAAAAAGGTATGCATGAAGATTAAGCTCCAAAGTATTTGTTCTCATCCAAGTTATTCTGACATGAAACCATATTTAGAAAAACGTTTCCCAGCAGGGATCACTGGTGGTAATAGGGTGTGGCTTTAGATATGCACAATGTCAAGAATTTTGTAGAATTATGGCACAACTGACAAACGTGAAATGGCCCAATTTTCAGGCGAGGGCTCAATTTCACAAATGTTTGGCTTTCTCAACAAAGCTGTACAAGGTTTTAAGTGGGAACGTCAACAATTCCTAACATCTTGCGAAGTATTTTTCATTCCTTCGGTCCCTTAATTTTTTTAAAAAAAATGATTTTTGGACTCCGTGGAGGCCCTGTAAGGAAGTATGTATGTATGTATGTATTTATTTATTTATTTAGTGATTGATTGATTGATTGATTGGATTTGTATGCCGCCCTTCTCCAAGGACTCGGGGCAGCTCACAACATATATAAAAAACATAGCAATACATCTAATCCAATCAATATAATTTAAAAACTTTTAAAAACTTAAAGCAGAGTTGGCAATGGCACCCTTAAAAGCTTGTTTCATACCTGCTGCAGAACCATTTCCACAGGATCAGTAAAATAAAATTAGCTTAAGGCTCAAACTTTTCCCCCACCACCACATTATCACAGCACCTACTACATCCCTCAACCTTGCCTTTAAAACTATCAGTAAATCCATCACTGCTTTTGAAAGTTTTATGACAAGAATAAACATTCCTGAGGGCACAAATTAAAAGATGGAGGAAGGAGACCATCAAGCAAGGAATAACATTTAAGGAAGATATGACTGAAGGATCTGACCTCCATCATGCTGCTTTTAAGACCCTGAATAGGTTGAGGGTTGGAGCGGCTAAATGTAAAACCAATATGTTCCAATGGAGACTCTTGGCTGATAACAATACACCATGTGAATGTAGAGACCAGAATCCAGACCATCTACAACCAGAAATATGTAGCAACAATGATTTATTTTTGGCCAACAACAATTGATCGGCAACCAATGCAGACTGCAGAATGATTGCGAGAGCAATCATGGGCTTCCCCAGGTATGCCCATGTTACACCAACACTCCGCAGTCTGCATTGGTTGCCGATCAATTTCCGGTCACAATTCAAAGTGTTGGTTATGACCTATAAAGCCCTTCATGGCATCGGACCAGAATATTTCCGGGACCGCCTTCTGCCGCACGAATCCCAGCGACCGATTAGGTCCCACAGAGTTGGCCTTCTCCGGGTCCCGTCGTCTAAACAATGTCATCTGGTGGGTCCCAGGGGAAGAGCCTTCTCTGTGGCAGCCTCGACTCTCTGGAACCAGCTCCTCCCAGAGATTACAACTGCCCCCACCCTCGTCTTCCGTAAACTCCTTAAAACTCACCTCTGTTGTCAGGCATGGGGAAATTGAGGCATTCCCCCCCCCCCCCCGGCCTATACAATTTATGTATGGTATGTTTGTGTGTATGTCTGCTTTAATAATGGGATTTTTTAATGTTTTTAAAATTTATTAGATTTGTTATGAATTGTTTTATTGTATGCTGTGAGCCACCCCAAGTCTACGGAGAGGGACGGCATACAAATCTTATAAATAAATAAATGAATAAATAAATAAATGAATGAATGAATGAATGAATAAATGAATAAATAAATAAATAAATAAATGCCATGAAGATAGCTTCATTTTGGCAGTCCAAAATTTGATCTGCACACAGAAAATAACTGCTTTTGCAACAATAATCTCTCTTTGAACTGACCATCCTAGAAATTAATAACTCATTCACAGAATCATAAATTATCCAGAGGTATCATGAGCTTTCATAGTATTCCGCCACTGTTAAATGGTGACAGTAATCTTCATTATGTGTCAGCAAAACTCAATACAAAAATGCAGACCTGTGCAATTTCCTCTGTCTTCCTGAGCTTCTCTTCCCAGGTTACTGTCATCTCCTGGATAAGTTTTTCAGATTCTTCCAAACGATCTTTTAATTCTGGAGATTTCATAGCCTAAAAGATTAAAGGGGGGGGGGGGGAGTGGAGGTGTGAAAGAAAAAAGCAAATTATGGAATTATCCTAAGAAGGGCCATCAAATTAAGGTTGCATGCATTCTTCATGATCTTATCAGTGTGATCTATGTGACTGAAAAGTAGCCACCATGAATAATACATGCAGGAAACCTCTTATTGAGTGTAATACCGGGAGAGGATACCTCCATACGGGTGGAAAAAGTCTGACCTTCCAACTCAGCATTTTACTACAATGCTGGTAACAAGAAATTCTAGTGTAACAATTGTGTATTATTATTAGTAGATTTTTTACAGTTACTGACCAGTATTTTGCACAATTATAAGAAATTACATGGCTTAAATGAAAAACATAAATATTTTCTAAAACCAATTAAATAAATGAAATATTTTTATAATGCTATAAATGCAGGTTATAAAATACTTAAGTATTAAAATTAATAATTGGGATTATAAAACTGTTTTGGGAATTAAAAAAGTAAAATGCTTACTTTATATACTAAATATTAAACAGCTAAAAAGGTACGTATCAGGCATGTAGGTATCTGCATGTAGATGCACAGGTATGTGAATCAGTAGTGGGTTCCAAAATCCTTTACTACTGGTTCACGGGCGCATGTGCATGATGCTTGTGCACCAGGTGGGTGGGTGGAATCTCTAGTTATTGATGCTACCAGTTCTTAGAACTGGGCTGAATCAGGAACAACCCACTGCTGATGTGTGTATGTATAAATCCTGCATGTATATGCATGTATACGCAAGTATATATGTACAGTATATAAATGTTATTAGGATTGGTGACTGGTTAAATGTAACAGAAAACTAAAAAAAACCCTAACTCTAAAAAACATAAAACATGAAAAAAAGAAATAAAGTATACATATATTAGTAGAATCCTAAATGTTAAAGGAATAGTTTCCTATGTAAAATAATGGCAGCTGAAATAAATTTAGTAATGTTAGACATGTTAGGGTTCCAGTTCAATTGTAAGAAGCAAATAAAGATGTCCTCAGGAATAATGAAACAGAATTATAAAGATTAGAGTACAGGTGAGTACAGAAAGGACAGCTAAGAAATATGTGGGTTAGAATTTCAGGTTCCTTCCTTCAGCATGCAGGAAACCTCATTATTCAAAGTCAGGTTATAGTATTTGCAAATTGTGTTGGAATGTGCTTTAAGGTTGGAGGAGAGGAACATCACCCACTGACTGATTAAATGAATTACTCCTTCTATTGCCCTTGGTGCAAGAAGACTTACCTCTGCTTTGGTAAGCTGTTCCCTGAGTTTTTCTACTTCCTCCCTCAGTTCTCGGATGATTCGAGCATTGGGATCTTCATTGACCACAGCATGGTTCACAATGTTCTTGGCTCGGTCTGCATACCTCAAGGTAGATAGTATCTCATCATAATTATCTGCTGCTGGACTGACGGTAGCAACCATCGCAGTCTTACTGTTGCCACCAAGGCTGTCCTGGAAATGTGAAATCAAAGAATAAGATTGATTTTGATTGCTTGATTTTAAGAATTTATAAGGCCACCCAACTTCAAGATTAACAAGGAGTAACCTATCCATGAAAAGGAACTGATAAGAATGGATCAATCAGAAAAAATATCTAAAAGCATAAATATTTATAAATCTCTCACAAGTTGAAATAAAATGAAAAAATATCGGTAATCTTATTAATCCTTTAACCAAATCATGATGTATATATAATACAAAGAAAAGTCGTTGTCTAGCAATCTCTTCTTTTACAATTCACGAACTAGGTAATATGACCAAAAATTACGATATAGCATACAAGTGATACATTATAGTAAAGTATAAATTAATAGGCTTGATATAAATTATATTACAAGTGATACATTATAGTAAAGTATAAATTAATAGGCTTGATATAAATAGGCTGTCATAAATAAGGTCAACAGGATGGTTGACCTCTGTGTAAATCATCGAGGGTTTAAGAATTGATATATAACTGTAATATGATTGATTGTACATGTTTATGTTTGTATAAGTCATGTTTTGTCTTTGGTTTTCTTTATATGGTTTTTGTTTTTAATGTAAATACTTAATAAAGATTATTTTTTAAAAAAAGAAAGATAGGCGACTGATCTTTGACCAAAGCAAACAACATATCATCTACCTTTAATTCCTCTGACGAGAAATATTTACTGATAATATTTCTGGGAGATGGAAGCTACTATAACCCATACAAAATGCAGACAATAAGTGATATGAGCCATGGTGGTGCAATAGTTAGAATGCAATACTTCAGGCTGCTGATTGCAGACTGCCTGCAAATTGGCAGTTTAAATCTCACCAGGCTCAAGGTTGACTCAGCCTTCCATCCTTCTGAGGTTGGTAAAATGAGGACCCAGATTGTTGGGGGCAATATGCTGACTCTGTAAGCCACTTAGAGAGGGCTATAAAATACTGTGAAGCAGTATATAAGTCTAAATGCTATTACTATATCTATATCCGAGACCGCCTTCTGCCGCACGAATCCCAGCGGCCGATTAGGTCCCACAGAGTTGGCCTTCTCCGGGTCCTGTTGACTAAACAATGTCGTCTGGCGGGACCCAGGGGAAGAGCCTTCTCTGTGGCAGCCCTGGCCCTCTGGAACCAACTCCCCCCAGAGATTAGGACTGCCCCCACCCTCCTCGCCTTTCGTAAGTTATTAAAAACTCATCTTTGCCGCCAGGCATGGGGAAACTAACACACACCCCAATTGTCAAGGTTGATGTATGGTTTGATTGTGTGATTATTTTATTTTATTATAAGGGTTTTAAATTGCATTTTAAAATTGGATTTGTACACTGTTTATGTTGTTGTGAGCCTCCCCGAGTCCTCGGAGAGGGACGGCATACAAATCTAATAAATAATAATAATATATTTATGTTGGCCTCACATAACCAGGAACCCAATAAAACTTGCCTCTGTTGGGTTACATTTCCATTAAGACACCATCTAGCATTCCTAGTGGCTAGGGAAGATAGGAGATACCATCTCAGACATCTAGAAGTCATTAGGTTGTATAAGGCTGATTTAAGTTGCCTACAAAATGTAGGTGTGCACAGCTGCTGGGCATCATTCATAAACCTTTTTGAGACATTCCTAATTATTGTGGTGAATTTAAGCTTTCATAACTACCCTCGTTAAAGTTCAGTATAATGTCTTGCACATTTGCTTTAGATGTGGGAAACTAAACTTTAAATCTGTGCTAAGTAACCATCACCTTTCTCTGCCTGAGGATGGAGATAAATGAAGATTATTATAATGCATAACTTTCCAAACCGTAAGCAAAAGGCTAGATAGCAATACCACTTAGTTTTAAATACAGCTTCATAAAGCTTTCCTGCCCTCTCTACGCAGTTTCCAGTGTCAACAATCTGACACCTCATTTTGCCGGCCTCAGAAGGATGGAGGGCTGAATCAACCTTAAGCCAGTGAGGCTTGAACTGCTGATCTGCCAGCCGGCAGTCAGCAGAAGTAGCTTGCATTTTAACCACTGCGCCACCGCAGCTCTAGATACTGACCAAAACACAATCTGAGTAGCAATAATATATAGCATACTCCAAATGTATAAAGCCTTTCAAGGGCATTGTCTAAACTAGAGGTAGGCAAAGTTGGCTCTTCTATGACTTGTGGACTTCAACTCCCAGAATTCCTGAGCCAATCATGCTAGCTCAGGAATTCTGGGAGATGAAGTCCACATGTCTCTAAATCAACCAAAATTCATGAAGGACGTTTTAGTTTTCATCAGCAGGGGAAAGGAAAGTGCTAAGCCAGAGAAAGCAGTGATTGGGTCAAGCAACAATAAAATTCTCTTGGCTACACCAGCTGTGCTACAAGAAATAATACAACATGCGCAAAAGAGAATTATTTCTCTTAAGTAGATGGCATTGACAGCCGCTGCTGAACAAATAATTAAAAAGGACAAACAACCTTCACACATCTCTAAATGAGTATTATTTATTAATTGGATGTGTATGCCGCCCCTCCCCAAATACCAAATACTTTGACGATGAATGCTTAAAATGGGCTGGACTACAGGATCAGTTCGGGCGAACCGGGAGTGGTGACCTATGTGTGGCATTATATTGCCCTATTTAGGCATGTTTTGAAGCCACGCACATGCATGCAAGCTGTGTGCGTGATCAAAGTTCATGCATGTAAGAGTATTTGCAAGCGTGGAAGGAATCACATTTGCGAACCGGTAGGGAAAGTAAGTCCTCTGGTCTGGGCCCAAAATATTCAAAGACAGCCCTTAAAAGCCTGGTATCCTCCAGATGCTTTGGAATTATTGCTCTTTGAATTCTGAGCTAGAGTCTGTCATCCATATTTCCACTTCTCCTTTGGTTAATGTTAGACTGAGCAAAATGGACTTGCTTCGGTTTGGAGTAATTCCTCAGCATGAAAAAGGTATCTTTTTACGGTACCTTCCTCGATGTTATTATAAATAAAAAAGGCAGAGACGGGTCATTGATTAAAAGCCATGCTTGTTAATTACTTTTTAGCATTTCAAATTTAGTATTTAATGTTCAATTTTAATTAAGCTTAAAGCATAGAAATTATAAATCAGCTCCCCCGGAGATTCGCACTGCCCCCACCTTCCTCGCCTTCCAAAAGAGTTTAAAAAATCATCTTTGCTGCCAGGCTTGGCGTTTTTAGATCTTCCCCCTGACCAATGAATGTTTTCAGTATGATTGTTGATAGGTTTGATAGGTTTTCTTTTTTAATTGCATTTAATGGTTGTTTTAATGTATTATTAATTGGATTCATATTATTGTTCTGTTTTTGTACTTGCTGTGAGCTAACCTGAGTCCCCGGAAAGGAGCGGCATACAAATCCAATTAAATAAATAAATAAATAAATAAATATACTCACAAGAGCCTACAAAACTTTTGCCAGACCCATCCTTGAATACAGCTCATCTGTCTGGAACCCATACCGCATTTCGGACATCAACACCCTTGAAAACGTCCAAAGATATTTCACCAGAAGAGCCCTTCACTCCTCCACTCGAAACAGAATACCGTACGAAAATAGACTAACAATCCTGGGTCTAGAAAGCTTAGAACTACGACGCCTAAAACACGATTTAAGTATTGCCCACAAGATCATATGCTGCAACGTCCTACCTGTCAATGACTACTTCAGCTTCAACCGCAACAACACAAGAGCACACAACAGATTCAAACTTAATATTAACCGCTCCAAACTTGACTGTAAAAAATATGACTTTAACAATCGAGTTGTCAAAGCGTGGAACTCATTACCGGATTCAATAGTGTCAACACCTAACCCCCAACATTTCTCCCTTAGACTATCCACGATTGACCTCTCCAGGTTCCTAAGAGGTCAGTAAGGGGCATACATAAGTGCACTAGTGTGCCTTTTGTCCCCTATCCAATTGTCTTTCCTTTATCTCATATATCATATATATTTTCTTCCTTTCATATATCTTCTCCTCTATTTTTATATATTTTCTTTATATAAATCCTTTCATATATCTTCTCCTCTATTTTTATATATTTTCTTTATATATATTACTTCATGTCTATTCTCTTCTATATGTATTGAGTATTGGACAAAATAAATAAATAAAATAAAATAAAATAAAAATAAAAGTTCAAGCATTTTACCCTTCTTCCTTATGTGGGAATAAAATGCCTTCATACTTTCTCTATGGCTGAGCTTGTGATAATAAAGGCTTCTCCATAATAAGCCTTAGCCAATTATTACTTTTAACGTGGACAGAAGCTTCCTTGAAGATATGCTGTGGCCATAAATTCTAAATGAAAATTCAAAGAAAGAACGAAGGAAGGAGCTATAGAATCAGGGGACAAAGATAACATCTAGTCTCCACCAACCAAAAGTTGCATTCGATGTCTCTTTTAAAGTTAACACAAATTAGGCCCTTAATAAGAAGTGAATAACTATAAAAGATGATTAACTCCAAACAGCTATGCATAAAAATCCTAGCAGAAAGCAAAATAAATGATAACTCCCCCCACTCCCTTTCTTGCTCTATAATTGCTAGAAATAACTCGTCATATTTGTTTAGAATTCAAATGTTATGCCAGACGTTGCCAGCTTTGAGCCCAGATTGGGTTCTTTCGCTGTTCCATCAAAGCGCTTTTTTAACCAAGCCCAGGAACTCTATATTCCCAGCCTTCTATTCAACACAGGGAAAAAGGTTGCTGAAACCTCCATAATTCAATGTTCCTTTTCTCTGAAACCATAGCACTCTCAATAATAACTTGGAAGGTTGTGACAGAGGAAAGAGAAAAGCCCAAAAAAAGGGCAATGGAATTTAACCATCCCTGTTTCTCACCTCAATATCACCTCAATATTTACAGTAGCTGCTTTTTTTTTATTATGAAGGAAAAGATATTCCCCTTCCCCCAAGAGAGAAACATGATTTTTACTTGTAAAACAAAATTAGAAGGGAAAGAACATAGATTGACACAGCAGGAACAATCTCAAGCTAGAAAATACTACTATAATGTAAGCATTTACTGTCTGTCTCTCAAGGCCACCAAGAGACCTGGTAAAGATTTATTAATGGTGGTGTCAAACTTCAGTCATTTGGGGAAGTTCAAGGAAACAAGAACTGCGGACCTAAGCTGTTTTTAATGCTAGTCTAAGGAAACTGCAGAATTCTGGAAGTAAAGAGAATCTTCTAGACCAGTGGCTCCCAACCTTTTTTTTGGCCATGCCCCCAAAATCCTGACATATAATGCCCCCCCAAGTGACATATAATTCTTACTGTTCAAAAAGTGAACTCCTACTCACATGGGGAAAGCCTAAAAGGCTTGGTTTAAACAAGGTTCTAAGTGCCCCCCTCAAAAATCAAATTGCCCCGATGTGGGGCGTATGCCCCATGTTCGGAACCAGGGTTCTAGACCCTGCTTATATGCTGCCCCTGCTCCAAGTCCTCGGAGAGGGGCGGCATACAAATCTAATAAATTATTATTATTTTTATTATTATTTTTATTATTTTATTATTATTATTTATTATTTTATTTTATTATTATTACTGTATTATTATTATTATTATTATTATTATTATTATTATTATTATTATTATTATTATTATTATTATTGAAACATAGAAGATTGACAGCAGAAAAAGACCTCATGGTCCATCTAGTCTGCCCTTATACTATTTCCTGTGTTTTATCTTAGGATGGATATATGTTTATCCCAGGCATGTTTAAATTCCGTTACTGTGGATTTACCAACCAGGTCTGCTGGAAGTTTGTTCCAAGCATCTATTACTCTTTCAGTAAAATAATATTTTCTCACGTTGCTTCTGATCTTTCCCCCAACTAACCTCAGATTGTGAGGTTGAGTTCATGTTAGTGGGGAGGAGAGTTATCTCTTTGAATGAAGCTTCTTCACAAGTCTCGTCTCTTAGACCTAGACATTTATAAGGTAAGTGGCCAATGGGTTTGCCTCAGGGGTGAAATTCTATAGGTTCTATAGAACCGTTAGCGGAGATTATCACGATTGCACCACTCCCTTCCCCTCCCACTCACTCCTTCTCTCCTCCTTCTTGGGCTCATATGTTGGATTTTTTTGGCAGCTGCAGCACACAGCTGGCTCATATAAAGTGGGTGTCCACTAGGACTCCAAGGTCCTTCTCATGGTCACCACTATTGAGCAAGGTACCATGTATAAGTGCCCCCCTTTGTTGACAAATACTTCAAAAGAAAAGGATTTAGGGGTAGTGATTTCTGACAGTCTCAAAATGGGTGAACAGTGCAGTCAGGCGGTAGGGAAAGCAAGTAGGATGCTTGGCTGCATAGCTAGAGGTATAACAAGCAGGAAGAGGGAGATTATGATCCCACTATATAGAATGCTGGTGAGACCACATTTGGAATACTGTGTTCAGTTCTGGAGACCTCACCTACAAAAAGATATTGACAAAATTGAACGGGTCCAAAGACGGGCTACAAGAATGGTGAAAGGTCTTAAGCATAAAATGTATCAGGAAAGACTTAATGAACTCAATCTGTATAGTCTGGAGGACAGAAGGAAAAGGGGGGACATGATAGAAACATTTAAATATATTAAAGGGTTAAATAAGGTCCAGGAGGGAAGTGTTTTTAATAGGAAAGTGAACACAAGAACAAGGGGACACAATCTGAAGTTAGTTGGGGGAAAGATCAAAAGCAACATGAGAAAATATTATTTTACTGAAAGAGTAGTAGATCCTTGGAACAAACTTCCAGCAGATGTGGTAGATAAAGCCACAGTAACTGAATTTAAACATGCCTGGGATAAACATATATCCATCCTAAGATAAAATACAGAAAATAGTATAAGGGCAGACTAGATGGACCATGAGGTCTTTTTCTGCCGTCAGACTTCTATGTTTCTATGTTTCTATGTATACTGTACATATACTGTGCATTTTGTTTTTCTTTCCTAAATGTAGAACCTTACTTTTTTCACCATTGGATTTCTTTTTGTTAGTGCCCAATGTTCAAGTCTGTCAAGATCCTTCTGTATCTTAAGCCTATCTAGTGGTTAGAGTGCAGTACTGCAGGCTACTTCTGCTGCCTGCCGGCTGCCTGCAATTTAACAGTTCAAATCTCACCAGGCTCAAGTTTGACTCAGCCTTCCATCCTTCCGAGGTCGGTAAAATGAGGACCCAAATTGTTGGGGGCAATAGACTGACTCTGTAAACTGATTAGTGAGGGCTTAAAAAGTGGTATATAAGTCTAAGTGCTATTGCTATTCTCAGGCTATGCCAGTGTCAGCCGCCACTTTGCCTGCTTGTTTCGACTGTCAGAGTAACGGGGGGAGGGGGGGGAGGTTGGGTATTTGAGTGAGTGGGGAGGAAACATGCTGGAGGTTGTTCTTCTTTGTTTGATTAGAACGCTAGGGAGGAAAGTTCTCATTGCTGAGTGTCCTGCACCGCCAAGTTTATAGCCTGCTCAAGGTCAACAGCTTCTTAGGAACAGATGTGGAAGACGAAATGGCCATCCTGACATCTTGGGACATGGGGATTGGATGAATTGCCGGGGGATGGGTGGGTTATAAGGGAGGGTTTTGAGATTCTTTGTATATGCATTTCGCATGCCTTTTGCCTCAGAACTTGCTTCCTTTTTGTTGCTGTCACTTCTTGTCTAGTAAAAGTATTCATCTCTCTCAAATGGAGTTGGAGTTTTTCTTTCCTGAACTTTGAATTCAAAGTGTTGGTAATGACCTATATGGCATCGGACCAGAATACCTTCGGGACCGTCTTCTGCCGCACAAATCCCAGTGGCCGATTAGGTCCCACAGAGTTGGCTTTCTCCGGGTCCCATCAACTAAACTCCTTAAAACCCACCTTTGTCGTCAGGCATGGGGAACTGAAACACCTCCCCCGGGCATGTTCAATTTATACGTGGTATGTTTGTGTGTGTGTTTGTTAGTAAATGGGGTTCTTTTTAAATCTTTTTAATTATTTTAAATCTATTTGGATTGTCATGATGTGGTGTGTCTTGTTGTGAGCCGCCCCGAGTCTGCGGAGAGGGGCGGCATACAAATCCAAATAATAAATAAATAAATAAATAAATAAATAAATAAATAAATAAATAAATAAACAAACAATGTCGCCTGGCGGGTCCCAGGGGAACAGCCTTCTCTGTGGCAGCCCCGGCCCTCTGGAATCAACTTCCCCCAGAGATCAGAACTGCCCCCACCCTCCTTGTCTTTCGCAAACTACTTAAGACCCACCTATATCGCCAGGCATGGGGGAATTGAGACATCTCCCCCAGGATTTTTATAGTTTTATGTATGGAATGCGTGTGTTGCATGGTTTTTAAATGACAGGTTTTTAGATGCTTTTTTAATATTAGATTTGTTTACATTGTCACACTGTTTTATTATTGTTGTGAGCCGCCCCGAGTCTTTGGAGAGGGGCGGCATACAAATCTAATAAATTATTATTATTATTATTATTATTATTATTATTATTATTATTATTATTATTATTATTGAATGGGAGCACACCTGACAGCCAGTTTCTGCTGCAAAAAAGGCGATTGCAATCTCTCTCTCTCTGCATTTGCATACCTACAATAGCATTGTGTTTCTTAGAAAACTAAATTCTTATGCATTGGACTTCTAAGGCCAAACTTCAGCCACAGGGTAGAATGAGTGAAAAAGACATTTAAAGGCGGGCAAGGGACCATGTTCACTGCCTAGAGCTTGGAACAAGCAAAAAGGAAAAGGAAAGGAAAGGCAGGTCATTGAATCAATGCCTAAAGCCATTATCTCTGCTTCTCCCAATTCCGCCTGTATGACACAAAGGCATGTAATGCAGCAATCTCACTTAAGCAAAACCAGTTTGTCTTAATGTCTTTATACAAGACCTCTCATAATATTGTTAGCTGCCTTCAATGAAGTAATTTCCAAACTTTACTGAAACTAAAACCCGAGTTTCATTTATCTCACGCAGTGTATGCTGGCATTTTATTGAGTTCTGACAGTTATTTGTGTCTTTTTTTTGTGGCAAAAAGTTTTTTTTTATTTTTTTCCACACCAATCACATATGCAATATAATATACCATCACTCTTAAAATACAATACAATAATTAATTTTTTGAATTTGGTATTCATAATCCATCCAATGCTACCTCCTATATATTTGACAGCTGGATAAAAAATAATTATTCAAATTTCTTATATATCTTTAAAAAGCTATTAACTAATACAGTTTTTCTTTTGGCTGCTTCTTTTCTTATTACATCTGATCATTTAGGCCGTCATGCTTCAATCTCCTCGATATATCCTTAATATCAATTTCATATATATTTCTTACCATTACTTTTATTGTAATCGCCTTTTAAAAAAGAAAAGAAAGAACCAGAGTTCCCACTCATAACAACTAAATCTTAAGTTTTAACTAAACGTTACAGGGTTCTAACAATTCATATTTGTGACTCCGGAAACATTAATTGTGGCTCCTAAATAACTAATTCTTTTTTTTTAAGTGGAAAGAAGTTGATGAATTTGATGTTGTTGTTGTTGTTGTTGTTGTTATTATTATTATTATTATTATTATTATTATTATTATTATTATTATGTCAGTACAACACAGCAAACGAGATCACTATGCTGGATTTCGTATTTCATCACCAGTCGGGCGCTTCCCAAGCACCTAGGACTGCGTGATGTGGCGGCGAATTATGTTTGCCGATCCCAGTAAAACGGCCTTTTGCAATTGACAGATGGAGATTTTGTCAATTCCGATGGTTTTCAAATGTCCGCTGAGATCCTTTGTTAATGCGCCCAGCGTGCCAAGTACCACTGGGACCACCTTCACTGGCTTATGCCAGAGTCGTTGCAGCTCTATTTTTAGATCTTCGTATTTCACTAATTTCTCTAGCTGCTTCTCTTCAATTCTGCTGTCTCCTGGGATTGCGATGTCGATGATCCATACTTTCTTTTTCTCCACGATCACAATGTCTGGTGTGTTATGCTTCAGAATTCAGTCAGTCTGAAGTCGGAAGTCATTATTATTATTATTATTATTATTATTATTATTAATAATAATAATAATTTGATTTATATGCCAAAGTTACCGTAGTGTTAGTAACAGAGCCTTGGAATAATAAGCTTGAATATCCTGTTCAGTGATGAAGGTTACTTTAAAAAAAAATGAAAGGAGTCTTTCTCAATCTTGAATTAAATTTAATATTTTGTTTTGTGTATGCTTCACAGCTAAAGTAAAGACTATCTGCAGTTGCCCTGATGTTAAAAATGTAACATAGAACACGGATCGCCAACCTTGGCAACTTTAAGACTTGTGGAGTTCAACTCCCAGAAATCCACAAGTCTTAAAGTTGCCAAGGTTGGCAGTGTTCCCTCTAATTTTTTTGGTGGGTGGGTGGAAAAGTATAGTGTCTGAGCGGCAGTCCCTTCGGGACTGGGCGGCACTCTTTCCCTCTTACTCTTTCCCTCTTGGCTTCTGGGTAGGTTTGAAAAACTTTGAGTTGATGATGATTTTTAAGTGAGCCATTGCTCACTGCTCAGCTTAGAGGGAACTATGAAGGTTGGAGACCCCTCACATAGAACATTAACCAGTGAAGGATTGCTGCCTTTGGCGCTACCAGTGCACCCTCTGAGGCCATTGCGGGTACGGGTGCATCCGGCGGGCGCCCAGGCACCCATCGGTGTGAGATTTGGTTTCTGTGCTGCACAGCAAACAAAATATTGTGTGAGGACACGCGCGAGAGTGAGATTTCTGTGATTTTCGCTAATATTTTTGCTTCCGCACAGAAGCAAAAAAAAAAAAAAAGGTGAAAATTGCCCAAATCTCACTCGCACGAGCTTCCTCAAGCAAGATTTCACTTGCTGCACATGTGCAGAAGCCAAATCTTGCGTGGGGGTGCATATGCATGCGTCGTAGATGTGCAGCTATGTGCGCATCCCCAAAATCGCTACCGGAGCGTAGCACCTGACCACTCCAGTAGCAGGCCATCTCTGACATTAACCTACAAGTTTATTTCCTATCACCTCATTTGGAGGTGAAATCCGCAAATTTGTTAAACCTTTGCTTCTTGTTCAGGAGAGAAATAATACTCTCAGCTATCTGCCACTATTTGGAATGTATTACCATAGTAAGAATTATAGAGTCCTTTTGAGCATTTTTCTACTTATTTTCTTTTTATGTGGGTTTTTTTACCAATGTTTGACTTAGGAGGGTTTGTTTGTTAGTTTCAACAGAAGGGTAAAGAAGATTTTGGATGAATTGTTTTATCCTATACATTTTCAAGCCTTTTGCCTTTTAAAAAGGTATTTAATTTTTATACATATTGTCATTATTTTTTAATGAGAATCCACATTCATAATTTATGCTGCTCCTCCGTTTCCTTTCCCCAGTGGATGAAATGTAGACAACAGTATAGTATCTCCATCCCATTCAAGGTTTTTAACAGAAGAACCAAGTCTCTCCATATCCAGTTATGGATTTGCTTAGTAGTGCTAATGAGGACGAGAAAGAGTATATTTTCTTCTTTTACCATAGTGATGTAAATCTATTAAATGAGAAATAGATTCTTTTCTATACTTATGGAATTGTCTTGCCAGGAACGGAAGTCAATCCACTTCACATTCTGCTTATTCCCTAATGTAAAATCACTGAAAATATAACTTGGGGGGGGGGGGAGGAAGCATAATCTATACATGTAGTAAAGGGGACAGGGGGATTTAAAAACACTGCTTCTGGGTTTCAAGTGTTAAAAGTTGGGACAACTTCTTAACTTCACAAAAGTTGGCACTCGAAATGTTGCCACCAAATTGCAATGTTTAATATAATAGAGGTAGCAATTATTACATACATGAGAAATAATATTAACATAATTCATGCACATAATTACAGATATGTTATTACTGTAATACAGTGTTTCCCAACCTTGGCCACTTGAATATATTTGGACTTCAACTCCCAGAATTCCCCAGCCAGCGAATGCTGGCTGGGGAATTCTGGGAGTTGAAGTCCAGATACCTTCAAGTGGCCAAGGTTGGGAAACACTGCTATAATATAATCCAAATTTAATTGGGTTTAAATTTATTCTGTCCTCACTTACTCCTTTGTACTAGAACTGTCAATTTTGGGGTGCATGATCCCTGCCACACTATCCCTACGCACAAAAAATGAGCATCCTGATGTTAAGCTACAGATGGTACCGAAAAGAGCAATTAAAATAATGCATAATATTAATAAAGATTAAAATTATGGAGGAAGGCTAAATAATCTGCAGATTGGAAGATCTCTCGAAAACCTTTTTATTTCATCACATTTCTATAGGCTGCCCATCTCACATAGTGACTCACACAGTGACCGTTAATTCAGGTCTCTGTCCAGTGCAAGTAATCAACACTTAAAACTTGCACCCTTTGGTAATTGGGATTGTTTTTTTTTAAAGAAAAAAAATGTCTTGCAAAATTGGAATGTAGTAGTGAGAGAAAGCTTTCACATAATTCTAGCACACATCAAATGAAATTACTGACAAATTCAGGATGCAGAAGAACAAATATGTAGCACAGATAGTCCTTGATTTAAAACAGTTCATTTACTAATCATTCAAAGTTGTAACAGCATCAGAAAAAAGTGACTTATGACCATTTTCTCACTTACAACCATTGCAGCGCCCCATGGTCACATGGTCAAAATTTGGACACTTGGCAACTCATATTTATGATAGTTGCAGTGTTCTTAGGTCATGTGATCACCCTTCCCAACTTTCTGACAAGCAAAGTTTTGGTCATCATGATGTAAAAAGGATATTGAGATTCTAGAAAAAGTGTAGAGAAGAGCAATAAAGATGATTAGGGGACTGGAGGCTAAAACATATTCCAGCAGACGTGGTTGGTAAATCCACAGTAACTGAATTTAAACATGCCTGGGATAAACATATATCCATTGTAAGATAAAATACAGGAAATAGTATAAGGGCAGACTATATGGACCATGAGGTCTTTTTCTGCCGTCAGTCTTCTATGTTTCTATGTTTCTATGACGATTGCAGGAACTGGGCATGGCTATTTTAAAAAGAAAGAAGGACCAGGGGAGACATGATAGCACTGTTTCAATATCTCAGGGGCTGCCACAAAGAAAAGGGAGTCAACCAAAGCACATGAGGGTAGACCAAGAAGCAATGGGTGGAAACTAAACAAAGAGAGAAGCAACTTAGAACTAAAGAAAAATTTCCTGACAGTTTCCAGAACAATTAATCTGTGGAGCAACTTGCCTCCAGAAGAGCAAGTGATTGCTTGTTATTTTCCCTTCCCAGTTCTGGAAAAACCAGGTATTGCATTAAAAATCTTCATCGGCACTGACAGATTTGGATATGTACAGTCTAATTTCTCTGAATATTTGCATGAATATATTTTATTAGCCCACAGATAGCAGCAGAATTTAGCAATCAGATTGTGTCACTGAACTCCTGCCAGCATTTTATTCCTGTTTGAAGTTCTTCCAAACCAGTTGCGTTCTTCGGTAAACATCAAGCCAGCCAGGTGTATGTGTGTGTTTTTTAACAGTGCCATCAATTCTGTGAGTCTTTCAATTTGAAAGAGATTGAGTCCCTCAACCCTTTCTCCTGAGTTACAACTGATATGTCTATTGCAATCCACACTCATATTTAATGGACATTACATGGCTAACAATTGAAAGCAACATATTGTTGTGAGCCGCCCCGAGTCTATGGAGAGGGGCGGCATACAAATCTAATAAATAAATAAATAAATAAATAAAAACATCTCTGATGTTAGCCAGTGGACTAGCCACAGTATAGCTTTTATGGTAGAAAAACTGTGGATGTAGCTGCCAGTAAATTGACAAAGAAAGTGCACTATTGATTAGGGGAGCCACCTAAGGGGATCCAACTCTCTCACAAAGCTAGGAAATTCTACTCCTGGAGAAAGAAGAGAGCTTCCTGAGGAGAATTATTCACAGAGCTAAGGCGTTTTTCTACTGAAATCAACAGCTGCAATCATTTATGTTCAGTAGGTATCCCTTCCAAATAGACCCGAAACAGAGAACGTTGTCTTGCTTGACCTCAATAATAATAATAATAATAATAATAATAATAATAATAATAATAATGATGATTCATTAGATTTGTATGCCGCCCCTCTCCAAGGACTCGGAGTGGCTCACAGCAACAATATACAATAGAATACAAATCCAATATAAACCATATTTAAAAACCTGTATTGTTAAAAGCTAGCAATTCTAAAACAGTCACACCAATCTCAAGTGTTTAAGTCAGAAAAGGTGAGGGGGGAAATTAATCCCCCCATGCTTGGCGGCATAGATGGGTCTTCAACATCTTGCGGAAGGCAAGGAGGGTGGGGGCAATTCGAATCTCAGGGGGGAGTTGATTCCAGAGGGCCGGGGCCGCCAGAGAGAAGGCCCTTCCCCTAGGTCCCGTCAGACAACATTGTTTAGTCGACAGGACCCGGAGAAGGCCAACTTTGTGGGACCTAATCGGCCGCTGGGATTCATGCAGAAGAAGGCGATCCCGTAGGTATTCTGGTCCGATGACGTCTCACTTACTTTGAGTAGCCAGGTGAGCACTGAGTCGCGATAAGGAACGAACTTGTTCTTATTTTTTCCAGCCGCTTGATCTGCCAGGGCTGAAATGACCAACCCAAGAGTTGTGAGAGACCTGCATTGGAGAGAAAAAGATTTTGTAATTATATTGTGACTAGACTCAGATATACGCTTACGAAGAACTGGTCCCTCTATTAATTTGCATTTTGCTTTTAGGGGTAAAATTGCATTAACTAACATATAAACAAAACCCAGGAAAAATATTTCTCAATGTTTCATTCGTTTCTAATCTAATAATTTTTGAGGTCTCAGAGAAGAGCAGAAGGAAGCCCTGTTTCTTTTAAAGCAGGGGGACTCAAACTTGGCAAATTTAAGACTCCTGGACTTCAACTCCCAGAACTCTCCAGCCAGCTAAGCTGGGAGTTGAAGTCTACAAGTATTAAAGTTGCCAAGTTTGAAGACTTCTGTTTTAAAAAAAAGTTGGAGGGAAAACTTTTCGAGATCCGGCCATAAATGGTATGTATGGTTTTCAATGGTTGGTTTTCAATGGTTGGATTTAAATTGTTTTTTAAAGGTTTTAATATTATACTGTTTATTTGCATTGTGACCTGCCTAGAGTCCCTAGGGAGTTAGGCAGCATACAAATCGACTAGATAGATAGACAGACAGACAGACAGACAGACAGACAGACAGACAGACAGACAGACAGACAAATCGACTAGATAGATAGATAGATAGATAGATAGATAGATAGATAGATTAGATTAGATTAGATAGATAGATAGATTAGATAGATAGATAGATAGATAGATAGATAGATAGATAGATAGATAGATAGATAGATAGATAGATAGATAGATAGATGATAGACAGACAGACAACAGACAGACAGACAGGAGAACTTTGTCTCTTTCTTTCCTCTTGTTGTCATTCTGAATAAGTAAAGAACAGCAGGACATATTTACTTTTGCCTTTTCCCTTTAAAAACATTTAATTCCTTAAAAAGGTGAACTTTACTTGTTAATGTTGCTTCCTTCCTTCAACCGATCGCCTGCAGCTCCCGTCTTGTTTGCTCTTTCACTGCCAGCTAGGTCAACTAGGCTCAATTTGCCTACTTTCTCACCGGAGGTCTAGGGAATGAAAATAACATTAGCCCAATGAAATATCACTTTCTCAGCACCCCAAAATACCCTCCATACTTCTTCTCAGTTTGGGGGCAAAGAAAGGAAGAAGGGAAAATGAAAAGATCTTGATGCTAAAGAGGTATTTAAGTACGGACTGTGTAATGATATCAGAAATGATTTGTTGTATAACAAATGTGCCTCTTTAAAAGAATTTACAGAGAAGTCTCTCGTGCCTTCTACAATAAGTTGCAGCTCCCCTAATCACCAGGCCAGAAGTTAATATCTAGCACAAATAAACGTAACCCAAGCTGATCTATATTTTACTGGTGGGGGAAAAACAAAGGAATTAGAGAGTTTAAAAGCAAAGGTAACAAAAGATGAATCCCCTTCCACTAATAAAATAATAAAGGTTATTTTATTTCAGAATGAGGACTAGAGGATTGAATATTTTAAACTTGCATGTTGGTGAGTTTTAATTTTTCAAGTATTGAATGATCAAAATAATTAAGAGAAAAGGCACATAATTTCACTAGAATGTATTCAGACAATAATGTCTGCAGATTTTTGCTTATACCCACCCTGGGCTGCAGCTCAGTACCAGGCCTTGAACCAGGCCATGGAAGTGGTGAGTGAATGTGCACAAGCACATACCCACTTGCACTGCATGTGAAAGCAATGGGTCAGCATGTGCATGCATGCTCCATTTGAGTAAGCAGCAAACGTGCTTGTCCATAGCTTGTGTGGTACCATTTCCTCTCTCTCAGCCCACCAGTGCACAAAGCTGGAGAGATTGGGCAACTCTGGCATATACGGAATCATACCCTTACTCGGGGTTAGAAACATATCAAGTGAGAACAGCCTTAGGTTCAACAGGGATTTTCAGACTGCATAGAAATTGGTTTATGTAGTTCATGTATTATATTTTAACCTACTCAGACAAAGATTAAAGAAGTTTGAATAATATAAGGATTTTTCAAATTCACTGTCCTAATGTTTCTTTTTTACTAGTATTATGTACTGTAGATGAATATTATTATATCTTTGTATACCACCAATACGTACTTGACCAAACAAACAAATAAATAAATAAAATGTCAAGAAGTATGGTACCACCTACCCCTACAAAATGTGATCTTCCTTTAATCGGGTTTTTGGATGTAAAGGAGTGCTGTTTAAAATGGAAAAGTCCTTAATAGTGTGGCTAAAATGAGGGATATTTTATCTATTATCTAAGACCCAAATCAGCAAATGTGATCAGTGATGGGTTCCTATAGGTATGGTCAGGTACAGAGAATCGGTACAAAATTTTTGATTTTTTTCATTTTTTCCCTTCTGGGCTCTAGATATATTTTTCCTATCCAGTAAATGAGGTTTAATGTATATAACTTTAGAAGAGCTGTGTGTGTGTGTGCGTGTGTGTGTGTACATACACATACAATTTAAATAGTAAATAATGTATATTTTTTGTGTGCCTGTGTGTAATAAGTATGTACACATATGGCATATATACATAGAACTAAATAGTATATTTTGGATGTTCAGTAATAGTAAATAGATAGGTAAATCGTATCTCTTTGAGGCAAGGAGAGGCCAGGCACCCTAACCCAAACCCTTGATATGAGTGACGTCAAGTTGGTTATCTGTAAGCCAGTCACATGACCTTTAAGCCACCCCCGGTCACATGATAATCAAGCCACTCCCACCTGGTCACATGATTGGCAAGCCACACCCACAGTGTGGTAGTAAAATATTTTGCATCCCTTCACTGGTTTGGATAACATTGAAACTTCCAGATGAATCACTTTTCATACATGAATAATCTTCATATATCCCAAACAAACTTTAGAGAACAGCAACTCTGCCTAACATTAAAAGATTTGAGATTGCAACCTAAAAGCATATCCCACGTTATTTTTTTTAAAATCTTGGCTTTAAGTAAATAGCACTATTGCTCCTAGAAAGTTTGTGCAACCTCTCATAAGGAGGTTGGGGATCTGGGGTCACAAACCTCTGACCTTAGACCAAAATGCTAGCGCTAATAAGAGTATGAGGTGAAGGCCATCTGAGGACCGCAGTAACAAGATCTATCCTAAAAGCAAACAAAATAGGAGTAAAATTCTGACAAAAATATTTGTTTTGATATGGCATTTATAAAACTCCTTTTTTCATTGTTTTTTTTAAATAGATCTCTGTTATTTATATGCACTGCAAATTGCAGAACTTACCCCTGACTTTACATCATACAATATGTGTGTGAGGATAATTTTGAAAACCGCATGTGATCGACTGCTCTCTTCATTCATGTTTGTTGCAGCAACTGTACGAGATTTATTGCCTTCGGACATCAAAGACTCTATATCCTAAATAAAAGAATCACAAAACATATTGTGTTTCAGTGAAGTTCATGCACAACTTGAGAGCTGAACTAAGCCATGTGGCTCAATCAACAAACCATAATTGAAACAAACCACAGCTTAATGTGGCGCCCATGTCACTGAAATCTTGGTTTTGTCAAGAGGTTAGAGAATGCTATGTTCAGTGAGTATAACAAGATCTTATTGTTCTACATAAATCATGGTTTTATAATTCCCTGGTATATCCTAAATCAGTGGTCACAAACAGGTGGTCCATGGACCACTGGTGGTCTGTGAGAAAATTATGGTGGTCCGCAGAAAAATTATTTCATTTTTTTATATTACGCTGAATACTATTGATCTTTTTAAAAATTCATATTAGTGGTCCATAAGATTTAAAATTATAAATTTAGTGGACCCTGAGGTCTGAAAAGTTGGTGACCCACATCAGAAAAATAACATGTCTAGATAATTAAAGTATTATTTGACAGCAAGTAAAATATTTTAATTATCTTCAGTCATCAGGCTGTTGCTATAGGGCTATAGGTTGTACCAATAAATTCAGCATTTTTCAAAAGGATTTGGGTACTTTGCATTTAGAGTGGCATTAGATTTGTACAATAAAGATTAGGGAACTTCAAGCAAACATGTTCTGTGACATGGAATCTCTAACCACCCACATCTCTAATAGGCATGGGTGCACACTCATCTATTCTGGAATCACAGATTCAAAAGAAATCTTAGAAATCATCTATTCAAAGACCTCCCAAATATACTTTTTTAAGACGCAACTGGACTTTGTTTTTCCTTGAAGATGTTTCCCTTCTCATCCAAGGAGCTTCTTCAGTTCTGACTGGTAGGGAATAGAAAGATTTACACTATCTGGTCATTAGCACTCCTTCTGAGAGTCGCTTGGAGGTTTAACTGTGGCTATGACAGCAAGGGAATATAAATCCTTCCATCCCCCACCATTCAATCAGAACTGAAAAACCTGGATGACTGAGAATCTACATAAACATTTAGTCAATATATGTCTTCTCTCTCACTGAGCATTTCAACATGTTCCAAAAACCATTTGTTTAGAGACCTCTAGGAGAAAGGTCTGATGATCCCTGGTTACAATTTTGCTTAGTATTTTCATTAAGACATATACAAATCTTCAGCTAAAATGGAAGTATTTGATCAAACTATTTGGGTCTTGCTTGCATTCAGTACATTAAACTTCCTTACTTAAATAAGAGAAATTATCCTACTGAAACTTTCAATGGTAAGACACAATGTATGCGTGTGCATAGATGCATGCTTAAGATATAATCATTCATTAAAACTTACAACAGCTTTATGTAGTAGATTAGCATCATTATTATTACTCTGTTGCAGGGTGAGTTGAGAGAAACCAAGACAGATGGCTTTAGAAAGTGGTGGGCTTTCCTGTATTGGAGGCTTTTAAGCAGAGGTCTCTGGAGCATACAGTACCAAAGCGACCCATTAATTGACCTTAGAGGTCATTTTCAATGATTTTATGAGATGGCTTCATTATGTTAGACTACTCAGCACGTTTACTGCAAAAGTCAACTAATAAAACTTACATTTAATCTAGCAAAAAAAAAACAGTATTCAAATTCTAAGTTACAAATAGAAAAATTTACCCATAATCAAAATACTATGTGCAAATTTGCTTTAAATTTACACTGGAGTTGGGGGAAGGGCTTTTGGTTTGCAACAGAGCACAAGTGCTGAACAGGAGTTGTGATTCATACTCTGTGTAATATATTTCCTTGTGTTTTTGACTTGGGTTTTTGGTGAGTCCCAAGTTAGTCTGTTGAAGTGCAAACATTCTCAGACTCTTGAGGTTATAGCTAAAGTTCTGCAAACAAACCTACCATAATTACTCGCTAAACCAGTTTTGCAAGCTCTTTCTCTTCTTCTTTTAAAGGCAAAGATAAAAATCTCCTGATGACTTCATGAAAACATCCAGGTAATTTAAAGGTAAGGATTTCCCCTGTCCAGTCATTTCCAACTCTAGGGGATGGTGTTCATCTCTGTCTATTAGCCAAGGGAGCCAGTGTTGTCCAAAGACATTTCCAGGGTCATAACTATACACCAAGGTGCACAGAATGCTGTTACCTTCTCACCGAAGTGATACCTATTTATTTACTTGCATTTGAATGCTTTCAAACTGCTAAATGAGCACTCGGATCTCGAACCTTATCTTCTACCACTGTGTCTTTAACCACAGAGCCATCACATATATACCCTTTCCGGGTAGTTTAAATGGAAATACCTAACTGCCTCCTTCTCAGGTGTTTTTACAGGTGATAATAATAATAATTTTAATAGTAATTTGTTAGACTTGTAGGCTGCCCCTCTTGGAAGACTCGGGGTGGCTCACAACAGCAATAAAACAGTACAATACAAATCTAATACAGTATTTAAAACTATAACCACACATAACTCTTAATGGTCAGAGAAGGGGATACATTAATTGCCCTATGCCTGGCGACATAGATAGGTCTTCAGGGTCTTGAGGAAGGCGAGGAGGGTGGGGGCAGTTCGAATCTCCGGGGGAGTTGATTCCAGAGGGGCCGACACAGTTTATTCCAGAGGACTGGAGCCGACACAAAGAAGGCTCTTCCCCTAGGGCCCACCAGACGACATTGCTTAGTCGACAGGACCCGGAGAAGGCCAACTCTGTGGGACCTAATCAGCCGCTGGGATTCATGCGGCAGAAGGCAGTCCTGTAGGTATTCTGGTCCGACACTTTGAATTGTGTCCGGAAATTAATTGGCAACCAATGCAGGCCGCGGAGTGTTGATGAAACATGGGCATATCTGGGAAGAACCATGACTGCTCGCGCGGCCGTATTCTGCACGATCTGAAGTTTCCAAACACTCTTCAGAGGTAGCCCCTTGTAGAGAGCATGATCTTTCCCATTCAAATAGTCCCCCATTCAAATGTTAACCAACTGCACCCCTTCGTAACTTTCCAAGCCAGCCAGGTCAACTAGGAGCTGGGTTATGAAATCAGAGCTGATCCTCCAAGATTATAGTTTTATAGATGCCTTCTCATTCTGATTTCCACTAGAATGCAACAGATTAAAATATCTTCCACTATCAACTAATGTAGCAATGTTGGTTGCAGACAAGTTGCAATTCAGCAGATTTCTGCAGCGCTACAGGACCTTAACGCCTGCAAGGTTTATATGGCAGAAATGAAGATGGGGGCAAACAAATAATGTTAGTATGCCTCATTAGCTACAGAGTTATAAACATTTCAAGGATGGGAGCTTCCTAAAGGCCAGTTCATAAGTGCAAGGACACTGCGGGTGGAAAGATATTGGTTGTACAGATACAGCAAAGATATTAAAAACAAGATAATGGTATTTCAAATAACATTTTATCTTTGCTTCTAGTGCTGCTGGACCTCAATTGTTAAAGGTTTGCCTTTACGGAATCTCAAATTTAATCTTAAAATACAGCACTGGACAAGTATCTTCTGTTACAAAAATGTGCAAGTGACTTCTACCATTAATCTTGGAAAGCTATTGCTAACCAAGCACTAGGATCACTAGGCCAGACAGATCAATCGGTCCAAGATCTCTTAAAGTCTACTGAAACTCCCTCTCATCAATCCTGAACAGACCATGGAAAAGATGGGGAAAGCATGAGGTTTCATTTCCCTTCCACTGACTTCATTCCTGCATTTCCTTTCCTGAGATCCTATGCGAACATCACTAGCAAGGGGAATTGGTTGGGCGCTAGTGATTTTGCTTGCTGAGAAATCCTAGGTTAACAGATTAGGGTTGTTACATCTTAACTGATTGGCTATTATTTTCTATAAGATGTTTTAGACACATCTTCTTGTAGAAAAGAAGTATATAAATTGCTGGGTTATGATAACTATTCCACTGAACATTATTAGACTAGACTAGACTAGACTAGACTAGGCTAGGCTAGGCTAGGCTAGGCTAGGCTAGGCTAGGCTAGGCTAGGCTAGGCTAGGCTAGGCTAGGCTAGGCCAGATTAGATTAGAACTAGACTAGACTAGATTAGACTAGAACTAGACTAGATTAGACTAGAACTAGACTAGATTAGACTAGATTAATCTAATATAATCTAGACTAGACTAGATTAGAACTAGACTAGACTAGATTAGATTAGAAGTAGACTAGACTAGATTAGGCTAGAACTAGACTAGACTAGACTAAACTAAACTAGACTAGAACTAGACTAGACTAGACTAGACTAGATTAGACCTAGACTAGACTAGAACTAGACTAGACTAAACTAGGCTAAACTAGACTAGACTAAACTAGACTAGACTAGAATTCTTTATTGGCCAAGTGTGATTGGACACACATGGAATTTGGCATCGGTGCATATGCTCTCACTGTATATAAAAGAAAAAATACATTTGTCAAGAATCATAAGGTACAACACTAAATAACTGTCATAGGGTACAAATAAGCAATCGGGAAACAATCAATATTAATATAAATTGTAAGGATACAAGCAACAAGTTACAGTATTGCAGTCAAAAGTAGAAGGAGATGGGTGATAGGAACGATGAAAAGATTAATAATAATAGTAATGTAGCCTTAGTGAATAGTTTGACAGTGGTAAGGGAATTATTTGTTTAGCAGAGTGATGGTGTTCAGAGAAAAAACTCTTCTTGTGTAAGGTAAGCCTATTATAATGGATTTCTTTACCTTGTAACTGGCAACAGCTAGTTTTGAAAGACCATCTACATAAGGTCCGTAAACACTGTGCTCTCTGACTTTTAAAGATTGACGGCTCCTGTTTGAAAGCAAGCATAGAACAAGATGTTACATTTGCAGAATGTAAATGGGCAATATTGTCCATGCATTATTGTCAGTGAGGCACTTCTGAGTCAGGCTGATTCACACTTGCTTAGACCTTTCCACTTAACCTCAAATGAGGTTTCAATTTTGACTGGACTGTGTCCAGCATATAAGATTCTGTTGGGCTGACAAATTTCACTGTTCAGCTTGGGGGAATTAATTCAGCCTTTTCAAGGTGAAATTATCAACAACAAAAATGTTATCACACAAAGATAAGAAAGAAAACAAAACAGAGGCTATCCTATTTGAATATTATCAAGATAATAATCAACATATTTATTTAAAACATTTAACAGATTTTTTTACCTTAAACTTCCCTGAGATGATGTTGAAATTGAAAAGCCTACTCAAATATTTAAGATAACTATGTTTCCCTCCCCAACAATTGTTGAGTACAGTTAAGAGAAAAGAGTCAGGATGACAAATCCAATTTAGCCTGGGCTCCATCTACCAATAACTTTTTAAAGGAAATATGGGAGAACCTTATCATGGACCTCCTAGTTGGACCACTAATTTCATTGAAATACAAGAAATCCTTTACACCTAGGATCAGCAGCAAAACTATCAACACTATTTTTGGGGGGAAAACCCAGCAGACCCTTAGAAGTAAATCAAAACTTTATTTTGAAAAAAGTAAAATGAGTAAAGAAAATGTGTTAATAAACCTTGTCTAGGAATGCTAGAATCCTGTCTATTTCGGTATTCAGCAAGACCTTAAGAATTTTTTTGGGAGGCGGGCAGAGAGCTACTTGAAGATTTGTACCCCTCCCATATAGTGAGTCACAGTATAGATTCACCTAGTTGAGTTATCGTGGTGAAGGAAAAGAGAGTGGCTCTCTTAAATTCCAATGAAGACTCTTTCAAGAGCCATGGTGGCATGGTGGTAGTAGGCTACTTCTGCTGACAGCCGGCTACCTGCAATTTGGCAGTTTGAATCCTCCCCAGGCCCAAGGTTGACTTGGCCTTACATCCTTCTTAGGTAGGTAAAATAGGATCCAGATTGTTGGGGGCAATATGCTGGGTCTCTAAACCGCTTAGAGAGGGCTGTAAAGCAATGTAAAGCGGTATATAAATCTAAGTGTTATTGCTGTTGCTTTTCTAGCCTATATAGGGAGGCTTAGAATAAAATATAGCTCTTTCTGCATGCAAAACATATATTTAATTACGGAGGGAAGGCAGATACTGAGAAACAAAAATTACTGGTTTTGTTCTGGAGGAATGCATGTTGATCTTGTGAGGAATGCAGAAGAGGGAGACTTCCACTCCCATCAAATGATTACTGGGTTGCCTGCAATCTCGGTGTTCCCAAAAAACCTTCCTTACCCCTTTGGGTCCAGGAGATCTCTGACTTTCTCATTATAAATCTCCATGTAGGATACTTCCACCTTAAAACTCTGCTCTTCGCTCTCCTCTTGCTGGGCTCTTTCAAAGAGACTGCTACAGAGGCGAGGTATTAATCCAGGTTCATCAGCGGTGCCCATCATTGTGTAGGATTTTCCAGATCCTGCATAAAAGGGAAAGAAAAACATTTTTAAAAGAAATAAAAAACAGCAGGAAAGCCGGTTAAGTCTTACCTAGGACCTTTATAAATAAATCTACAAGCAGATTTAGGTAACTCTTCCATTATTAGTGATGAAAAGACGAAGCAAAATTATTATTCGGCATACAAGTCTAATAAATAATAATAATAATAATAATAACAACAACAACAACAACAATAATAATAATAATCTGAATTCATGGGAAAGAGTTCCTTTTCAAATATTGCAGCAGATATTTCATGCCTTGGCTACGGAGTGTAAATAAAGGGTTACAGTTCTATAAACCAAGTCTAATTGAATTTATGGACTGAGGTGGATAAATAAATTACTATAACTATCTTGATTTCTCTGACATCACAGGAAAAAAAAAATCCTGGTTGGTCAAATTGCACAGTTGAGTTGGAGCACTGTAACCTTGTGCTGTTATACCCAGGTCAGTTACACCACTGGTAGGAGATGCTTATCTGCTTAATGTGGAAAAGAATCAAACCGTGGATAAATAAGGGTTATATCTGGTTACATCCCTGCATAACCAATATTATCCTGGATCTACAGCTCTTTTGTTTGTTATATATAGGTGAAACTTGAAAAATTATAATATAGTGCAAAAGTTCATTTATTTTAGTAATGCAACTTAAGAGGTGAAATGTAATATATGAGAGAGACTCATTACATGCAAGGCAAGATAATTCAAGCTATGATTTGATTGTAATCATTATGGGGTAAAGGTCATAAAAACCCCAAATCCACAATCTCAGAAAATTAGAATATTACATGCAATCAATAAAACAAGGATTGTATATAGAACAATATTGGACTTCTGAAAAGTATAAACATTCATATGTACTCAGCATTCATTCATTCATTCATTCATTCATTCATTCAATTTTTATGCTGTCCTTCTACTGAGACTCAGGAGTTGGTTTGAGTCCCTTTTGCAGTAATTACTGCCTCAATGTTGTGTGGCATGGAAGCTATCAGCCTGTGCCACTGCTGAGGTGCTATAGAAGACCAGGATGCTTCAGTAGAGGTCTTCAGCTCTTCTGCATTGTTCGGTCTCATGTCTCTCATCTTTCTGCTTTTGGCAGTGTGGGCAGGTGACAAGTCCTGCTGGAAAATGAAGTCAGCATCCCCATAAAGCTCATCTGTGGAAGGAAACATGAAGTGCTCCAATATCTCCTGCTAAGATGGCTGAATTGACCCTGGACTTAATGAAGCACAGTGAGAAAGTGAGGACAAATCAAGGGAAATATTTCTTCACCCAGAGGGTCATTGGTTGTGACTACTGCCAGCCTTGATAGCTTCAAGGCAGGATTAGACAGATTCATGGATGTCAAGTGTATCGGTGGTTACTGAAACGGATGTCCATGTGCCGCCTCTATGTTGGTTGAGGCAGGCAGGAGTCCCTTGAGTACCATTTATTGGGGGTCAGGGGAAAGGAAGGGTCTTGCCTTTTCTTTCTGCTCAAGATCCCCAAGGACAATTGTTGGGCCACTGTGTGACACAGAATGCTGGACTCGATGGGCTTTGGCCTGATTCAGCATGGCTCTTCTTATGTTCTTACAGTGGACCAATACCAGCAGATGACATGGCTCCCCAAATCAACATAGACTGTGGAAACCTTTGCATCTCATTTGGAAACCAAGGACCCAGAGTATGGAGGAAGAATGGAGAGGCACACACTGCAAGATGATTGAAATCCACTGTAACATTTCCACAAAGTCTGTGTTGATTTGGGAAGCCATGTCATCTGCTGAAGTTGCAATGATTGTGGCTGATAATAACTTCTAAGTAGGTGAGATCAAATTTTCAGCTTTCTTCTGGTGGAGTTAAGCATCAAAAACGATAGCTGGAGTCTTGTAGAGACTCAGGGAAATAGTTTTCCTCCTCATAGAAGTAAATCAATTTGATCCAGAAAGATTTCAGTTTTATTAATGAGAATTTAATTTTGATTCTTAAAAGAGCAATAGCACTTAGACTTATATACTGCTTAACAGTGCTTCACAGCCCTCTCTAAGCATATTGACCCCAACAATCTGGGTCCTCATTTTACCCACCTCGGAAGGATAGAAGGCTGAGTCAACCTTGAGCCGATAGGACTTGAACTGCCATACTGCTGGCAATCAGCAGTCAGCAGAAATAGTCTGCAGTACTGCACTCTAACCACTGCACCACCGCAGCTCATCCTTATTCTGTCATTTTGGTCTTACTAATTTCTACAGTATACTAAGGCTTAGGGAAAAAATCCTTGGCGGTCTGTAAGTTGGGAATAACTTGCTTTTGGTGTTGCATACTGTTATGAATCAACTGCCTACCTAGTTGCACCCAGGTCCAGCATTTGAACATGAAAATACTCAAAACGCTATTGGTTGATGCATCTGACATCTCCTTACTAATGCTTACCGGTCTGTCCATAGGCAAAAATGCACGCATTATAACCTTCAAAGGCATTCTGGAGAATGTTCTCACCAAGGCACTTGAAAACAACATCTTGACCTAAAATTAGAACAAAAACTTTCAAATTATTTGGGGGGGGGGGGGGGGAGGAGAGGAAGAATTAAAAAAAATACCTTTGTTCAAACTCTCAAAAGCTTCAAACACTTCTAATGTGTGAAAACATCTCATGCTTTTCATGTGCGTCCAAAATCAATGGAGCTACCCACAATGGAAAGCATAGAGCAGATACTCATCTTAACTAGACCAAGGTATCCAGTAACTTCCTTTGGAGTTGCTCTGTCTTTAACCAGCACTGGATGAATCATATTGAAGTATATCTTATAAAAAAGAAAAACCTTTCTGGCCTCAAGAAAACTAGACCCATTATTTTTATTGCTATTTAAATTCAAGGCAAACCTCCCCACGACCCCCCTCCCCCAAGAACCTTATCTATAGGGGTTATTCAGTTTTATATTCACAACCATTTTGTGCAATTCATTTGGGTAAGAAATTGATGACCTTCATTAATTAAACAGGAATCTGAACCTTTTCCTGTTTTTAGTCTTTATGGTTAATTGATTAAATCTCAGACCACAGAATTGGGCAAAAATGAGACTGAATAATTAGGGATTTGGAATGTTATAGGGTCATGATATATATATATTAGGCATAAGATATTATGAACATGCAAAAACTGCTTTGTTAACTTGAATTTAGGGTTTAACATGCTGTCTACATCTAACAATCTGTCCTTTGTAAGTTCCAGGATGTGGGTATATAAAGACTACATCTTCTTCTTCTGTTTTGTTTGGATTGTTCCTTGCTTTTGTTCTCTTTTATATGATAATAATATAAAAAATATTTGTTCTCTTTTGTATGATAATAATGCAAAAGTAACTTGGTGTATTCTAACTGTTGTGTTTTATAATAGAGGGAAATCACAACTGATAGCTCTTCAGAAAAAGGATTGAGAGTCTTTGGGGGAAAGGGGGGAGACCTGATGCTGGTCCTAAAAATTATTTATTTTCTTCTAGAAATGTGTTGGAAATGTTCTGGATACAATCTTTAAACCTTCTAACTCCTTTGACAAATGATTGCCAATTTTCCTCCCACCAGACTAGTTACAATGATACCTGCATATTTTTCTTTGTTAGTTTCATCCATAGACCAGAAGCAGTGATCATAGGCAAACACCTGCAGAGATATAAACAAGAAATACATTATAAACATAAATGTTTATATTTATGGTACAGGGTTAGAATGCAGTACTGCAGGCTATTTCTGCTGACTACCGGCTGTCTGCAATTTGGCAGATCAAATCTCACCAGGCTGAGGGTAGACAGGAAATATTTTGGCAAAGAATTGAACACAATTCTCCACCCTATGCTGCACAGTATTATAAAAAAATCTTTTACCTTTGGTTGGCTCCTTCAGTTCCATGAGGAAACACAACAGGACATCACAGGAGACGAGGGGAGGAAGAAAAGAAACTGATTAACATGTACATATTTTAAGTTCAAAAGAAATGGCAAGTTTAGAATACATTAATCAACATTGGCTCAAGAAAACTTGCACATTTGCAATGTTCTCTCTTTGAGTTTTGGAAAGAAACTGTGAAAAGAAACCTGACTGGCTTTGAATAAGAGAACTTTCTTTGGAAGTTATACAAGCGTAACAAGGTCAACAACAAACAAATACATTTTGAAAGAAGGAATCCAAAATTTCCCACAAGATCAACACAGTGCTCTCATTATTATAATTATATCTTAAACAGCAACAGTTAAGGTGTCTTCTCCAGTTTAGTGCCCTTTAGATGTGTTGGGACTTAATTCCAACAATTCTGTTATATCTACAAAGGACTGTTAAATGCCATCTTCTTTCTGCTCGTGGAGGCAACTATGTTCTCGTAAGCTCTCCCTTACACCCCAAATTGGAGATGCAGCTACTCTAACATATTTTAAATACCCACTGAAGACGCCATTCTTCACTCAGGCCTTTCTGGTATGTATTTTCAAACACTAATTTTTCATTTTCAATAATAATAGGAATAAAGCTTTATTATTCAACATCATTTTAAAGACTATGTTTTTACTTCTGCTTACAGCTTCAAGAGGGGGCATATCAATATAGTGCATTAAATAAATAATAATAACTCCCAGCTACTGCTAACCATATGCCCAACATATTTAGTGGATGGAGACAGGAGAAAACTGCATTCATATATTGAATGAGATCACATCTTTGGGTGATTTAAAATTTTGGTTTATAAGTGTAATATTGATAACATGAATACTGTACTTCAGAATTTACATTGGGCTTTAGTTTAAGGAGGGCGACTTAAAGACTCTTGTCTGAATCACATGCCACACCATAGTTTGAAATAACAAAACTGATCCATTGGAAGTCCTGATTTCATATATGGTTCTCTTAAGTGGGGGAAGAATCTGGAAGCTCCACATGACATGAAGTTTGCTAAGGTTTATTATTATTATTATTATTATTATTATTATTATTATTATTATTATTATTATTATTGTTTTGTTGTTGTTGTTGTTGTTGTTGTTATTATTATTATTATTATTATTATTATTATTATTATTATTATTATTATTTAGATTTCTATACTGCCCTTCTCTGCAGACTCAGGGCTGCTCACAGCAAAATAAATAAAAAATACAATGTATAAGAAATCTAATATAAAACAATGCTTAAAACCAGTCATCCACATTCATTCCATATACATTGGCTGGAGGTAAACATAACACTCAAACAGGAGGCCAGGAGGGTGGGGGCGGTGCAAATCCCCGGAGGGAGTTGATCCAGAGAGCTGGGGCTGCCATAGGGTGGGCTGTTCCCTTAGGCCCTGCCAGGCGGCATTGCTTGGCAAATGAGACCTGGAGAAGGCCAACTCTGTGGGACCTAAGAGGCCGCTGGGATACTTGAGGCAGAAGGCGGTCCTGTAAGTAATCTAGCCATAAGCCAGGTAGGGTTGGTTTTATAGGTCATAACCAACAATTGCATTTGGAGACTAGTCGGCAGCCAATGCAGCTCTCAGAGTGTTGATGAGACATGGGCATGGGATCTTGGAAGGCCCATGATAGCTCGCAGTGCTGCATTTTGTACTACCTGCATTCTTCAAAAGTAGCACCATGTAGAGATCACTGCAATAATCAAACCTCAAGGTGATGAGGGCATGAGTGACTGTAATCCTCTATGAACAATGTGAAAATCAGATTATAATGCTAGTTATATTTATATGAATCTGGTATCATAGACTGTCATTGCTCCAACATTTATTATCCACCCCACCCCCCTTGATATACCATAATTGCTGGCCTTCTTTATCTTTGACACAACCCAAAGAAATTCAAATGCAATACTCAGTTAATATTGGGTGTAAAAGCTGAGAAATCTGGACAGGCCTGAGAAAGAAACCAACAAAAAATGAACTACCTAGTGTAAGAGAGTGCCTCTTATATTTTACTCTTCCCTCACCCCACTATGAAGAGAAACAGAAGGAAACCAGATTCTCCTTTTCTGGTCACATTTTGGTTTCAGTACAAAAGAGACATTTGCCTCCTACTGCCTCATACTCATCATCTAAAGTTATCCTCAACCACTCCTGATCCTTTCATATTGTCCATCATATTAAGCACCTTTCTCTTCTATAAAAAGCAGTCAGCGTTCTATGCTTACTAAGCATTACTACTTGGAATAGTCTTCTCAGCCCTATTTCATGTAAGATTTTTTTGGACGGGAGGGCTACTTGGACAAACTGGGATTCTATGACCCTGCCCATATATGTAGGTGGAAAAGCTGTCTGAGAAAGAATTTTCCATTAGTTTACAGGATGGCTTAGTTAAGACACATGGCTAAGTGTTATACCTGCAAACCAATATATATGACTAAACTCTATGGAAGTCACTCAAAAATCCAGGCTCTAAAACCACTGAGACATGTTAAGTGTCTGTACAAATTACACAGTGAGTTCCTTCAACTTAGTTATGCATAGTCAACTAATAGAATATTGTAAAAAAATTTCAATTTCTTATCAGATCCTCTGCCAAATGTTTTGTTGAAGAGTTACCTTTTGCTATTCCATCAAAAGCATAGCAAAAGCTCTACCCAACCAAATTAGCCCTAGCAAAATGTAAGTAAGGTAGAAGGGTGAGATGAACCTGGCAGTGTTTATAAAACCTGGACCTGGAAATGGAAAAATGTCAGGTGGCTGACTAATGGATCGAATGAGGTTTTCTGATGCTACATATAATATAGAGCTTGAAGTTGGTACACAAATTGATCCACTGAACATTGTGTTTATCTTAGGAGTGCAAGGAGGAATAATTCTCAGTTATTATACCTACGTGTTTTTAAAAAGTACACAAAGCCATAATGACATTTAAACCCACCTACATTCCAAAAAAAGATTGATGTTATTACTTTGGTCTTACATTGGTAATGCCCCTCCCATGTTCTGCCTGGATTACAAACAGCAGTAAAATATAACTCCAGTAAAAATATTATTTCTTGTACAAGGTTATTTCAAATAGGGGGTTATATTTTATACATAAGCAGTTCAAAAGGCTAATGTCAACTAACCATTGTATTCTTTCTACATCAATGAGAAACACAGTTTTTATTAATTTTATTTTTAGAACAAGAAACAAAAGCTTTCAACTGAAAGGACAATTTCCACCCGGATAAGATAAATAGTGGCTACAGCTCTCTAATACCAATCACAACATGGGCATACATGTATAGTATATAAGTTCACATTTTTTCACACATTTTTTTTAAAAAGGACATACTAAATAAAATATCTATAAAAGCAGATTTAGGTAAATATTCTGGGATTTATTTTCTCCGACAACACATTCTTCTCTTCAAAATCCCCTGCAGAATTTAAAATTACAAAATCCAATTGGTACAGCAAGTGATACTCAAATAATTTTGCGGCAAAAAACCAAACAGATTTCTTCAAGCGTGGCATGAAACCTTAAAACCACAGACTGACTCTAAATTTAATGCATGACAGAAAACACAATGCAATTTACAGCCCTGAACAGTACATCCTTGTCATAAACAAAGCCAAAGAATTGAACAGCAGCAGTGTTTCAGGGCTTCCAGATAAAAAGAAAAGCACCACTCATCTACAGACATCAAAGCCAGCCAATATATGGCTCTTCCTTTAATAGTAACAGCTGGCGAAAGAGGATGCTAAATAGATCCCTCCTTGTTGGAAATTAGTTTCATATCAATTAGAATGGAGAAATATATATTTTTGGGACATCAAGATTATAACTTTTTCTGCTTCTGTTGACCTTATCTCCCCACAACTCCCATGAATGTGTGTCAAGCCAGAGAAGGTACAGAAGTTGGGGATAAATCAACAGCTTGCCACATTATCTATAGAAGGCCTGATGTTTATGGGAACTTGGGAGGGATGATTTCATGAGGGAACACATGGAGCCACAAGGCATTATTTCAAGAAGTTCAAGGCCATCATATGTCCACCACCTGGGTGGATGTGGAAGAAGTTGCCAAGCTGGCACAACCTGAATGAGCAATTTGACAGGTTGGTGGGTGGGGGACAAAGCATGTGAACTTTCAATGGGGTGGGAAGCTCAGATTCGGGCTCTCTGGTGGAGGTGCCAGGATGACCAGAAATAAGTTGGAAATTTGAGAAATGCCTTGACTTGGATTTAATTTTGGATGTTACCTGGAGCTCTGACAGTGTGTGTGTGTGTGTGTGTGTGTGTGTGTGTGTGTGCAGCTAAGAGATTAAAATAAAATATTTTACATTCTGACATGTAACAATATTAATCTTAAATAATAAAATGGAGCTATTTTTAAAAACGCCCTTGGAGACCTCAGGATTAGTTGTTTTTAATTTGATGTTCATTCATTTCATCCATTAAAAATATGCAAATTTAATTTTTGCTTCTCCTTCTATTATAGCAAAACATATTGCTTAGTTAATCTTGGGCAGTTATAAGAAACTAATATACTTGGCTTCTTAAAAATGCTTTAAAAACCACAACAGATTGCAGTGGCAATAACAATTAGTGAGCCAGCATGGACAAGTGCCTGAGTTGAATAAAAAGAAAGGATCAAACATTTTTATATTTTTTATTTTTTCTATATATATGTTTTTTTATGGTTCATATTTGTGAGTGTTTGTCTATGTTGTTTGTGTTGAATGTAAATAATCAATAAAGACTATTTTAAAAAAAACAAAGGATCAAACAGAAAGGAGAAGCAGTCAAAATTATAACTAACACCTATTCTTTCTCATTTATTCACCAGCTCTCCATGAGAATTTTCAATATTTTGGGAAGTCCAATTGAATCCTTAGATTAGGTAAGGTTTCTTATTCTATTACGTATATCAGTGGATTCCCATCTGGCCAATACGTCTTGGCTGGGCAATTCAGGGCATTTGATTTGAATTATTTGAAAGTACTGTATTTGTTAGCATTGTCAGTGATAGAAGTTGGACTTCGTCTGACTTGGACAGTAAATATGGAAAATTTGCAAAAGATGTCCATCTATTAAAATAGACCAGATAGGAAACAAGGCAGAATTAGTTGATTCTACTTTATTACAAGTTACATTAACAGAATCTTACAACTTGAAAATACTTCCCCCACTCCCCAACTTGGGGGTCTCCTCAAATTAAAGAGTCTCTTTTGAACCTCTTGCGCGCCCCCCCCCCCCCCATTTCTGCTGCAGGGTGCCTTTATCTGACAGTCACCTTGGTTGTGTCCCAATGCCTTGTCTCTCAAAGTCATTCCCTCCTATTGGAAAGCTGAATAATTTTTAGATATTGCAATTTCTTTAGGAACAGCAGAGCTTTGACAAAACTGAAGGCAGCTATTGAGAAATCCAGGATGACACGAGAAGCTGATTTCCCTTATTCCCTCTTCTGACTAAGATAACCATCCCACTGTCCTAGCAATGATTGGCAGTAATTTGACATAATCCCATATGCAAATGCCCATACTCTAGTTTCCAATTCTTGCGTGAACAGATTCCTTGGCTTTCAAAAGATGATAAACACAATCATGTCAATAAGTTCTACTTAGCTAATAAGTTCTACTTAGTTAATAAGTTCTACATGGTATGTGCGTAGGACTTTATTTAGTGCTGGGAACATTTTATATACGGTAGGTTTTATTTAATGTTATCTAGATGTAATCAGTCCTGGATGCCCTAAGTGTCTTCTTAATTTAATTTAATTTAATTTTTAATTTATTCTACTTGTATGCTGCCCAATCCCGTAGGACTCAGGGCAACTTACAACAATACAAAGCAATACAATAATACAATGATAAAAAGAAGTCAAATATTAATAATAATTATAATACTCATTATAAACCAATACTAAAATAACCCCCAATAAAATCCCTAAATCCAATCTAACAACAACATACATCCCGAACACTATCACTCTAACAAACAAATAATTCCCTCAACACTGTCAAATGTTTTACTAAGTCTGCACTTCTATTTATACTAGTTTTTTCTCATCATTCCTATCATCCTTTTCCTCCCACTTAGGACTGTATGACTGTAACTTGTTGCTTGTATCCTAAGATTTTTATTAATATTGATAGCTGCTTCATTGCTTATTTGACCCCGATGACAGCCATTAAGTGTTGTACCACATGATTCTTGACAAATGTATCTTTTTCTTTTATGTACCCTGAGAGCATATGCACTAAGACAAATCCCTTGTGTGTGCAATCACACTTGGCCAATAAAGAATTCTATTCTATTCTATTTTATACCAATCGAACATGATTCGGGCGTGCCAGATGTTAAGATTCATGGCCCCCAGGCCTGTCGCAAAGCCAGATCTTGACAGCTTTTTGAAAGGCCAGTAGAGTGGGAGCACTGCGAACATTGGGGGGGGGTGGGGTTGGTTCCATTCAGCCGGGGTGGCAACAGAAAAGGCCCTCCCCCACAGTTTCTATTTAGTGCTGGAAACCTTCCACATACTGTAGGTTTTATTTAATATTATCTAGATGTAATCAGTCCTGGATGCCCTAAGAGTCTTCTTGGGCAGATAGATAAAATATATGTTGAATGAACAAATAAATAAATACCAGACACAAATTTCTAACCATTACCTTCTGTATTCCACAGCAACAAAGGGAACCTTAAGTTACTTGTTTAGGCTGAAGTGAAGCCAGGAGGCAAGAAAAGGAAACTTATCATCTGACAAGCACTTTCTAATATTTTTCTGCTCCAGTGATAAGGAAGATGATATAGGGCAGGGGTCGACAAAGTTGTTCAGAATCTAGGAGCCAGCCAAAAAATTTAGGAGCCAGAATTTTTTTTAAGCAAACTTGGTTTTTTGCCGAGTCTCCACCTGACATCGCTTTCACCCCCTCCCCCCCGGCGCAGGCCTGGCTCCGCCGAGCCGGCTCTGCTGTACTCCCGTCGGGATCCGAGGGGAGACCGTTAGTCAGAAACCGAAACAGAGAAGAAGGAAAGGGAGACCGGGCCGGGGACGCGGGTGAGGGGGGGAGGGGGGAGGAGGGGTTACTGGTCGGAAGTCACCGCGCACGCGGCCGGAGGAGGAATGAACAAAACCTCACGCTGGGAGGGGAGGGGCTTCCGCTTCTCTCCGAAGGCGGGTGAGCGGCCAAGATCGGAGCGTCTGTGTGCGGTGGGGGGGAGTGAAGGGGTTCGAGTAGGAGGCGGAATGGAGGCAAGGGGGGGAGGGAGAGACGCACGCAAGCGCAGGGGACGCTGGGAAAGCAGCTCGCTCCGAGGTTGATGGGCGGAGCTACGGAAGCCAAGATGTACCATTTCTGGGCGTAAACACAAGGCGGGAAAAATATACTGTATACCAGTGATTTTCAACCTTTTTTGAGCCGCGGCACATTTTTTACATTTACAAAATCCTGGGGCACACCACCAACCAAAATGACACAAATCTAATAAATAAATAAATAAATAATAAATAAATACATACATACATACATACATACATACATACATACATACATACATACATACATACATAAATAACCCCCTCATATATACAATCCCATGTAACATCCCCTTATAAATACAGTCAATCATCAATCATCCCTCCTGAAATTTATACCACTGTCTCATTTCTGGGTACTTCTCCTGTCTTTCCCCCTTTTCTCTCTCGTGTTTCTCATTTCTCTCTCTTCCTCCCTTTTTCCCTCATTCCTTCTCCCTCTCACTTCTCCTCTTTTTCCATCCCTGTCTCTCTCCCCCCCTTATGTGTGTGTATGTATACACACTCCAACCATTTCCAAAACCAGTTGAGGGCTGGGGTTTTTTTCTCTTTTATCCTTTTCAAAAACAGGTGTGGGCTGGGGGGGTTTTCTTATTATTTGGGTGCTTTTTACCATATGCTTCAAGAATCACCTCTCTCTCTCTTTTGTTTCACTCTCCTCTCATTCTCTGCCTCAATCATTTTCTCATTTCTCCTTTTTTCTCCCCTTTTTGTTCTCATTTCTCTCACTCTCCTTTCCTCTCCCTATCTGTCTTGCTTTCTCTCTCTCTTGCTATCTTTTTCTCTCTCTTGTTCTCTTATTTTCTCTCTCTCTCTTGTTCTTTCTCTCTCTCATGCTTTCTCTCTCTTGTTCTTTCTCTCTCTGTTGCTCTCTCTCTCTTATTTTCTCTCTCTCTCTCTCTTTCCTTTCTCTCATTCCCTCTTTCTCTCTATCCTTTCTATCTCTCACTCTTTCCTTCTCTCCCTCCCTTTCTCTCTCTTTCCATTCCCTCTTTCTCTCTATCCTTTCTATCTCTCACTCTTTCCTTCTCCCCCTCTCTTTCTCTCTCTTTCCTTTCTCTCATTCCCTTTCTCTCTATCCTTTCTATCTCTCACTTTTTCTTTCTCTCCCTCCCTTTCTCTCTCTTTCCTTTCTCTCATTCCATCTTTGTCTCCTGGGGCTGACTGCGCCTGCCCTGCACCCCCCACCGCGGAGGGAAAGCATTTGGCATCGGCACCGCCAAACCCCCCCCTCCACAAGCAGCAAAAGCCTCTGCGACTGAGCCGGAAGGCAAACGGCGCACCCCACCGCTTAGGCTTTTGCTGCTCCTGGGGGGGGGAGGATTTTCTCCTCCCCGCCCCCCCGGCAGCCAAACGTCGCTGGTGCAGGAAAGCAGCGTGTTAAAAGGCGCGCTGCTTTCACGGAAAACAAACCCGGCTTTCCTGGCAACGGAGGATGACAAGCAGGATGAAGCGGGGTGGAGCAACGTGAGGCTCAAGCAGGCAGCTTCCGCGCGTTTCTTTCAGCGGAAGAGGAGGAGAGGGAGCGGATCGGGCGGGCGGGGGCTGCGCCTTCTACTGCCGGCGCCTCCCCGCCCCCGCCCCCCCCCCAGGCAGGCAGGGGAATGGGGACTGCGCGCCCATGGAAAAGGGCACGCAGGGGGGGTATTTTGGGGTGCGCGGGTAGCGGCGGCGGCGGGCAATAGCCGGGGGGCGGCTTCTGCAAGTGGGAGCTCCAGGGCTGAAGCCTCAGCCCTGGAGCTCCCACTTGCAGGAGCCACCTCGTGAAAAACACTGCTGTATACATACAGTACAGCAGGCAACATTTTCTAGGCGCCAGACAACATTTTCTAGGCGCCACTGGCGACCAGGCGCCTGGGTTTGTCGATCCTTGATATAGGGATCAAGGGATCACACAAAAATGACATAAGAAGAGGGGTTTCCTTGTTTCTTTCTCACAAGTCAAAGTGTTGGTTATGATCTATAAAGCCCTCCATGGCACCGGACCAGATTATCTCAGGGACCGCCTTCTGCTGCACCAATCCCAGCGACCAGTTAGGTCCCACAGAGTGGGCCTTCTCCGGGTCCCGTCAACTAAACAATATTGTTTGGCGGGGCCCAGGGGAAGAGCCTTCTCTGTGGCAGCCCCGGCCCTCTGGAGCCAATTCCCGCCGGAGATTAGAATTGCCCCCACCCTCCTCGCCTTTCGTAAGCTCCTTAAAACCCACCTCTGCCGTCAAGCATGGGGGAACTGAGATACTCTTTCCCCCTAGCCTAGGCCTTTACAATTTATGCATGGTATGTTTGTTTGTAGGTATGATTGGTTTTAAAATAAGGGTTTTTTAGTTGTTGTAGTATTGGATTTGCATGCTGTTTTTATTGTTGTTGTTAGCCGCCCAGAGTCTATGGAGAGGGACGGCATACAAATCCAATAAGTAAGTAAGTAAGTAAGTAAGTAAGTAAGTAAGTAAGTAAGTAAGTAAGTAAGTACGTACATTGGGGTGGAAATAGAAATACAATATACAGTGGTACCTCTACTTAAGAACTTAATTCATTCCGTGACCAGGTTCTTAAGTAGAAAAGTTTGTAAGTAGAAGCAATTTTTCCCATAGGAATCAATGTAAAAGCAAATAATGTGTGCAAACCCATTAGGAAAGAAATAAACGTTTGGAATTTGGGTAGGAGGAGGAGGAGGAAGAAGAGGAGGAGGACAGTCGCTACGCAGAGCGAAAGGAGCGGTTTTTTTCCTCTGGGCGTGGCAGAGGTTTCTTCCCTCTCCAAGCACCCAGAGAAAGGAAAATGCTTTGATCGTTCTGGACTGCCAAAGGCTCCTTAAGCGCCATCAAAAGGCCCCTCTGGCAGCCCAAAAAAGCCCGAGACGGGCGGGATTAAAGGGGGGAATGGCAGGAAACTGGTCGGGCCTTCGTGCCGTTCTCAAATTTCCTGGGAAATTTTTCCGGGCTCGGGTTCTTAAGTAGAAAATGGTTCTTAAGAAGAGGCAAAAAAATATTGAACAACCGGTTCTTATCTAGGAAAGTTCTTAAGCAGAGCTACCACTATACAATGTAATTTTTGAACCCAGCATTTTAAAAATCATCTAGTTCCATAATTTTGTAAGATTCCATTCTGAGTGGGGAAGAATGGAATTATCTTCTTAAATATATCGAATGCAAAAACTTAGACAAATAACTTGGCATAGTTAACATTTCCCCACCTCAGATGTCTCTATAAGATATTATAAAATTGTGGCTATTGCACTTTTCCTTGTCATCCCTGCAATGCAGCCCGACCTTCCCTATTTCTGTCATTCTGTGTTAATCAGCTTTCACTGGTGGGAGGAAAAAGAACTGTGACAAATGAGTTAATTTAGCACACACACAACAAAGCGGACAAGCAACCATTTTCCTCTGTGTGACAGAAACTGCTAATGAATCCTTTCACGCAGTTATTTATTTATTTATTTTATTTTATTTTATTTATTTATTTTGTCCAATACACAACGAGGGTTTTAGTGGGTATATATCTATACGTATACACATAGTAAAATACATGATGAAGGTTATAGAGAAGATACTCATAGTAAAATATATCTAAGAAATAATAGAAAAGAAGATATAGTAATAGAACATATCAATGAAAGAGTAGAAGAAGAGATATAGGAACAGAACAAAGGTATAGGAGATATAGGAGAGCAATAGGACAGGGGACGGAAGGCACTCTAGTGCACTTGTACTCACCCCTCACTGACCTCTTAGGAATCTGGATAGGTCAACTGTAGATAATCTAAGGGTAAAGTGTTGGGGGTTTGGGGATGACACTATGGAGTCCGGTAATGAGTTCCACGCTTCGACAACTCGGTTACTGAAGTCATATTTTTTACAGTCAAGTTTGGAGCGGTTAATATTAAGTTTAAATCTGTTGTGTGCTCTTGTGTTGTTGTGGTTGAAGCTGAAGTAGTCGCCGACAGGCAGGACGTTGCAGCATATGATCTTGGGGGCAATACTTAGATCTTGTTTAAGGCGTCTTAGTTCTAAACTTTCTAGGCCCAGGATTGAAAGGCTAGTCTGGTAAATTTCTGGAGTTATGTTGTCATTTTTGTTTTGCATTTCCAAACATGGGTCATTTCAGAAAATGCCAGAAAATCTACATACATGAGACGTTTTTCAATGATATAAAATGCTGCAAAATTTGTCAGAGAGGGATGGAGAATGGGAAAAGGAAGCAAGTCCAGATTTTAGTGACAGATGGGCATGAAATCCAGGGAACAATCAAATGGAAGCTCAGAACTCAACAGCACTTCGAAAATAATTAATAATAATAATTTATTACATTTGTATGCCGCCCCTCTCCGAAGACTCGGGGCGGCTCACAACAATAATAAAAAACAATATTATAGTGAAACAAATCTAATATTAAAAAAGAAGCATATAAAAGAAGCAGCAGAAGAAGTTGCTATGTCCCAGGAAAAGAAGACAGCAAAGCAAGTAGGATGCTTGGCTGCATAGCTAGAGGTATAACAAGCAGGAAGAGGGAGATTGTGATCCCCTTATATAGAGCGCTGGTGAGACCACATTTGGAATACTGTGTTCAGTTCTGGAGACCTCACCTACAAAAAGATATTGACAAAATTGAACGGGTCCAAAGACGGGCTACAAGAATGGTGGAAGGTCTTAAGCATAAAACGTATCAGGAAAGACTTAATGAACTCAATCTGTATAGTCTGGAGGACAGAAGGAAAAGGGGGGACATGATCGAAACATTTAAATATGTTAAAGGGTTAAATAAGGTTCAGGAGGGAAGTGTTTTTAATAGGAAAGTGAACACAAGAACAAGGGGACACAATCTGAAGTTAGTTGGGGGAAAGATCAAAGGCAACATGAGAAAATATTATTTTACTGAAAGAGTAGTAGATCCTTGGAACAAACTTCCAGCAGACGTGGTTGGTAAATCCACAGTAACTGAATTTAAACATGCCTGGGATAAACATATATCCATTGTAAGATAAAATACAGGAAATAGTATAAGGGCAGACTAGATGGACCATGAGGTCTTTTTCTGCCGTCCGACTTCTATGTTTCTATGTTTCTATTTGTGTCTCTAAGGAGTATTTAAGTATTTCCATTTTCTTTTTTCTATAAATCCAGTTTTGAAGAAGTCAACATTTTTACTTAACATACATTCCATCCATCCATCTATTCTTCAAAAGCTTCTCTTATTTTTTTTATTCTTGGAATGGGCTTTCAACATCTGGTGTATTATTCTTCCACTCACCCAGAATAATTTATGAAGGATTGGCAGGTGTGAATGTCTTTAAAATATATGGAAAGGTAAATAAAAATACTAATTTTATTCTATTCCTTTTTCTTAATGCTGGATTTTTATGTCTTACCGTTTCTAGTTCTTTTCTTCTCTCCTCTCAAGACGTTCTCTTTTGCTCTATTCAAATTTTCTGTAACTTATTTTGCATATTACATCTCATTTCAACAGCAGAACTATGCAATGCACCGAATACTCACTTTAATCTGGGTTCCTGGACCACTGAGTAAGTCTCTTCCCCTTGTTCCTTCCCCTTTGCCAAACAACCATAATGCAATGAGATTCTTACCATCAACAAAGCCAAACTGAATCATTGTCTCCTTGGATACAGTATTCTGATATATGTAATGTTCTGATATAGTTTTACTATTAAAAGAGGGAGGAACTTTTCTCTATCCCACTTCTCCCTAGAAAGCATAGTTTTATGCACTCCTATTATATTGCCTCCTTCCTATGTTAGTACAGTGATACCTTGTATTACAAACTTAACTGGTTCCGGGACGAGGTTCTTAAGGTGAAAAGTTTGTAAGACAAAACAATGTTTCCCATAGGAATCAATGGAAAAGCGATTAATGCGTGCAAGCCCAAAATTCACCCCTTTTGCCAGCTGAAGCACCCGTTTTTGCACTGCTGGGATTCCCCTGAGGCTCCCCTCCATGGGAAACCCCACCTCCGGACTTCTGTGTTTTTGCGATGCTGCAGGGAAATCCCAGCAGGGGAATCCCAGCATCGCAAAAACGAGCACTTCAGCTGGAAAACGGGAGAATTTTGGGCTGGTAATGGAAGTCCGGAGGTGGGGTTTCCCAGCGAAGAGAGCATCAGTGAAATCGCAGCATCGCAAAAACACCGAAGTCCTCGAAACCCCACCTCTGGACCTCTGTGGTTTTGCGATGCTGCGATTTCACTGAGGCTCTCTTCGCCGGGAAACCCCACCTCCGGACTTCCGTTGCCAGCGAAGTGCCCGTTTTTGCGCTGCTGGGATTCCCCTGCTGGGATTCCCCTGCAGCATCACAAAAATATGGAAGTCCAGAGGTGGGGTTTCCCATAGAGGGGAACCTCAGGGGGATCCCAGCAGCACAAAAACAGGTGCTTCTCTGGCAACAGAAGTCAGGAGGTGGGGCATCCCAGTGGCAGCGGTGGGTTTGTGGGTTTGAAAATAGTTTTCAAATAAGAAGAGGCAAAAAAATCTTAAACCCCAGGTTTGCATCTCGAAAAGTTTGTATGACGAAGAGTTTGTAAGACGAGGTATCACTGTATATCGCTGTTGCAAAAGGATGGCATGGCTTTGTCATGAATATATAAAATTTTAAATCAGAAAAAGAGAATGGACCTGGGATATATAAACTATTCCCAACAACTATGTACAGTACAGTTATTTACATTCAGGGAACTAATATTAACAAGTAGGACTGTGCAGCGTATTGGATTAAAAGACAAAAGACGCTGATAGGATTTGTCTTCAGTCCCTTAAGCAGCTACATCTTTTCCCAGCATCTCACTCCTATCCCCAATGTTCATATCTGCATCTATGCAGCAACAACACCTAGTAGCAGAATTACCAATAAAGGACAATATTTGTAACTCAAGGTTGAAATGAGGGGTCCTTAATGCTCTCTGAACTTGCTTGTTTTTTTGCAGATGTTTCATTACCTAGACTAGGTAACATCATCAGTGTTAGTGATAACTAGCAGTGATGATGTTACCTAGTTTGGGTAATGAAATGTCTAGAAGAAAACAAGCAAGCAGAGGCCTCTTTTTCCACATAAACAATTCTATTTCTTCATTCAAAAAGAATATTGCAGAAAATGCCAATGTAAGTGTTTTGCTTTGTTTGAAATACTTATGTGCCCCTTTTTGGTTCTGCAACCCTATTGCAGCCTTCCATTGAGGACCTGTATACTGCACGAGTCCAAAAGAGGACAATGAAAATATTTACTGACCCCTCGCATCCTGGACATAAACTGTTTCAACTCCTACCCTGAAAACGTCGCTACAGAGCACTATACACCAAGACAACTTGACAACTAGACACAAGAATAGTTTTTCTCAAACGCCATTACTCTGCTAAACAAATAATTCCCTCAACACTGTCAAACTATTTACTAAGTCTGCACTACTATTAGTACTAGTTTTCCCCATCATTCCTATCACCCATTTCCTCCCATTTATGACTGTATGACTGTAACTTGTTGCTTGTATCCTTAAGATTTTTATTAATATTGTTTCCTCATTGCTTATTTGATTCCTATGACAATCATTAAGTGTTGTACCTCATGATGCTTGACAAATGTATCTTTTTCTTTTATGTACACTGAGAGCATATGCACCAAAGACAAATTCCTTGTGTGTGCGATCACACTTGGCCGATAAAGAATTCTATTCTATTCTATTCTGTCCTACCCTATTCTATTCTTTTTCAGATTAAAAGCCTTTCCAATACTCGAAAAGTCTCTCTTGCTGAGAGATTTTAAACAAAACAGGGTGATACACACACGCATGCAAAGAAAATTTATTTAGAAAAACATTTAAGCAAGTAAAAGGGTACTAAAACTTAGAAACAAACATACGAAATGATATACTATGTTTATCTGCAAACATAGCTAGCTACAGAGACAGGTGGCAAACATTCTACAAGGGGGAATCATTCGTTCAACAGATGTTTCCCAGGGATTTTTTTTCCTATCAAAGCCCTGCTAGGAAGCACAGCCAATTTTCTCATCCTCTTCCGCCATCTTTAAAAAGCAACACATTAGGCTTGGATTAAACTATCCTCGGCAGATGTCGAGTATTAATATCAGGCTTTCAACTTCTCAACTGTAAGTTAGTACATAAGCTACATCTTGCTGAAATGTGTGTCAGAGTAAGAAAAAAGGAAGGAAATAGATGGGATGCTAATTAATAGTCATAGCAGCATTGGCTGAGATCAGGAAACGTAAGTGGGAGAAGCTGTCAGCTCTGCTCTCTCAGAAATCCTCTAGGTTTTACACAACTTGGCCTTCCTATCTTGGCACAACAGCTCTACAAGTGCCACCATCTAGCTTTAGAGGACAGAAATGCCCTGACCTTGGCTTCCTCTCCTTCACTCCGGCTAGTGAGAAAGACAGGGAATCCAACAACCTGAGCACTTCCTTGCCAGAAAACTGATCATAATAGTAATAATGGTGATGATAATTATAATGATATCAAAGGGAAATTACACATTATAACATCATTTCTTGGCCCTTGTAGCTTGAGGCACATGTCCGGAGAAACACATCTTCCCCTCCTTTTTCCAGGAGTTGCGAACAAATCCAGAAAGTGCAATTTAAGAAAA